>NC_056748.1:752521485-752523985 GCF_019279795.1 Protopterus annectens
AAGTGAGGTGTAATTGTAATAGAGTGCTGAAGTCCCAAATAAAACACAAGGACCCCACAGAGTGTACATACACATCGATCAGGGATACCAGGCATACATATAAGGTGTAATGAATAATAACACAATGCCAAAAAAGGCATTATAATGAAGGTCTAATAAGCAATGCTAAGCATTGCACAGACCAGCATAGGAGGTGTGAGCAGTGTGTAGATCAGCTAATTCTTTGTGCCCAGTGGTATACCCCTTTAAACAATGCCAACCTTAGGTAAGCAGGTTTGCCCATAGCTTGGCCTTTTCAAAACTGGCCAATCATGGAAAAGTGCAGGAAATTGGCCCTACTTAAACCCAAGAGGCAGGAATACATCTCATAACTGGTTGTAGCTCCTCTTGCAGGCACTATGGCAGTAAGAGGAGAAGGAGTGCACTTCCGGGTGCAGCACTGGTGCATCCATGAGTCCAAGGTCATGGCAGGACTGGCCTAGTTAAAGACCATGCACAGAGACTGCTTCAGGGCCAGCACCAGGGCTCCCAATATAAGGCAGAGGCCTGCGACTGTCTTGCCCGTGACCTCACCAGTGCCACTGGCATACCCCAAACTGGTGAGCAGTTCAGGCACCACTATGCCGACCTGAAGCAGCGGAAGGGGGACCTCTTGGAGGAGTGGCTCCAAGAGGCTAGAGCATCAGGGGATGTACCAGACGTGTGTAAGTATCACCCCAGTATGTGTGTAATAAGTGCCAGCTCAGGTATAGCATAGATAGGTATTGCTAAATATTCCTCTTATGTTCCACACAGGTGCAATGGAGTGGGCCGCGAACCAGGAGGCCCACATCTGCCACCTGGCACAGTTGCGGTGTAAGGCAGGTCAGTAATACTTATGCTTTTACTGTCATAAGAAATAAAAATAAAAGTAGTAGTAAATTAATTGCTAGTATAAAACCTGTATTATTCAAGGCAGTTACTGCATACACTAGAGAATATGGCAGGAAGAGCCTCATATTGTTTGTACGGCAATAAAAGTGTAATATCCTGACAAAACAAGTCTAACTGCTAGACTGCATGTGTATATTCTGGTATCATATGGTAATGTAGATTTGCAATCATGTAATAGTGCTGTAGTATTAAACACTGTTACCCACACCATGCACCATAAATTGAATGTGTAGGAATGCCTGTATATGACAGGTGTAATCCCCAGAGGCCATTTAGTACAACTGAGTGACACATATACAGTAAATAGGGAAACTGTAAACAACAAAAAAGGAATAGCACATGCAACTGAGATGTGAACTGTTGCTTTTTTAGCACACACAGCCACAGTTCGAATCCTGCCAGTGGTAGTAGTCTACATACAGAATCATACCACACAACTTTACAGATATGTCCAGAATGTCTATTAATGTAGCCCATATCTATTGCCTATCAACCTGTTCCCCTGGGAAATCAGTGGGATGATCCCAGATGTATAGGCAGCAAACAGGAAATACAACTGATTGACACACATCTATGACAACAAACCTGGCACACTAGCAACTCCCCAATACCTTATGTGACTAAGAAGCCATGTATGTCCCATTTACATCCCAACTTGTTAAGCTGTGGTCAGAGTATGTACAGTAACAGAGTGAGATGTATGTGCATAATAGTAATGTGGAACCTGGTACTATGAGTGGGAACATTCAGGTAGTGCTTATATACATTCCTCCCACAGGTCTGTCAGATACCAACACTGTGCCCAGAAATGCAAGAATGATATGCAGTTGCTCTGAATAATGAGGTATTACACATCACTGTCACCCACACTGTCCTACAACATATAACTGTCTAGGAAATCTGTATAAGAGTGTTGTTATACAAGGTCAGAATGCATAAGCACAGGGGATTAATAAGACAGAAAGCAGATTGGAGATATACAGCAGTATCAATATAGCAGACACAACTATGATGGACAGTGTTTAAGTTGTAGCAGACACAGCCATAATCTGAATCCTGGGAGTGGAATTAGACTGCATACCGATTCATACCCCACAACTGTACACATAAGGCCAGAATGTCCAGTATATGTGCCCATATCTGCTGCCTGCCCCCTGGTAAGTCTGTGGGATGATCCCAGACGTGTAGCCAGCAAACAGGGAATACAAGTGATTGTCAACCATCATGAGAACACATCTTTCACTGTAGCAACCCATGAAACTGTTAGGAGAGTAATATTTCAAGGTATGCCCTATCTACACTCCCATGTTGTCAAGCTGTGACCAGAGTGTGTACAGTAACAGAGCGAGATGTATGTGCATAATATTAATGTGTAATCTGGAAGTTTGCGTGGCAACAGTCAGCTAGTGCTAACAAACATTGCTCCCACAGGTACATTGGATATGAATACTCTGCTGAAAAATATAGACCAATATAATCTGTATGGGTACTGTCCACCCTGGTATTGTAGGGGATTGTGAGTGTTGCAGTTTCTCTGAATAATAAAGTATCACTGATCACTGTCACC
>NC_056748.1:752528985-752583985 GCF_019279795.1 Protopterus annectens
GTAACATCAGCTAGGACGGGACCTAGGATGATGACATCTACCACAATCTTTACACAGACCAAGGTACATATTAACAATACACACACTGTCAACATTCACCATAAGTACACACACCTCAGTAGTGTACAAACAACCACAGAATGTCCAGGTTATGTCATCAAATATAACACCTACTGTACATAACATGTGTAGCAGTCTGATATCTCACTGACTTGTTATCAGATATGATGACACTAATTATGGTGTACAGCACATATGCACTTCTTAATGCATGACATATGTACAAAGGTTGACTGAGTTGTGGCTGGAAGCACATATGCAGGGCCAATATTGACATTTTGCTGTGATAACATCATACATTTACTGTTGTAACAGGGTTTGTTGCAGCATATGTCCTATGAGGGATATGAAGTCAGTAACTGTCACAGCCTTCACCATCTAAAGACTGCAATCCTCACACGACCTTCTGCAGTTCACAGATAGATGCTCTGTGGGTAACACATGAAACCAAAGGCACCACACACTGCCCAGTCTGCAGATGACCCTACAGATGGGGAGTCCTCATAAACATAGAACTGGCATGGCAGGTATTAATACATGTATGACAGCCATATCTGCACACACCCTATTAAACCAACATTACTCCGAATGCAGTATAGCAGCACTTACAGTCTGTAGTCAGGTCAGTCAGATCCCCTCCTGTGTGTTGGCCTGTACCACAGTATATGTTGTCAGCGGTAAATCCCCAATCCATCTGAGATGCTGTTTGCCAAACAACAGATCGAGTTCCTGCACACCGTGAATGAAAAGGCCCAACACCAACATGATGTTCCTAGATATTGGAGTGTGTTTCCATGCAATTGGCTATGGGAATGTTACCACAGCTGTTCCACATGCAATCAGCTAGGGGTGGGCTGCAATTCGTGCAGAGGCCATCAGCTGATCGTGAGCATTACCTAAAATACACATGCTGCTGCCTAAGCAAAGCAGGTGTAGGTCTCCACATCCACCAGTGAGGGAATGAGAGAGGCAGACAAAGGCAAAGACAAGATAAGGAGCGGTGGAAGAGTAAAACTTAAGTATGTTTGTGTCACACACCTACCAGCACAGGGTATCAGTCTCCTGACAACTATGTAGTGCTATCACAGTTCTATGCAGTTATTGGATGCGCCACATAGGTTACCTGTTGCGGAGCCCTCAGAACATATATGTGATGGTGAGTGACATCTGCAACAGGAATATGGTAGCTATACGGTAGGTGAAGTACACATGCCTGTCCGCATGAACAGGTCACAGCGTCAATACAGCCACACTCTCACAGGGACGCACACACATTGACACACTTGTCAGGGCCAGGATTACAACTCATCAATAGTGAGATTGCCACAACACATTACTGTGCAGGTATTACATGCACCACACGGGCCATACGGAGGTTATACGGGCAAAGGGTATGTGGAGGTGTCTGACATCAGACAGCATGCTTCAGTATGCCAATGGGGGTTGTAGTGAGTGTGGATGTGATCATACGCATCATACAACACACACACACAAACACACAGGGTGCCAGTACTGACATGGATGGGTGCATTTCTGCACGGGTGTGTGGTGGTCGACTGTGCCAGATGGCTATACAAGGCTAGGTGATGGGTATACCTTGGCATCAGGCCACAAGACAATGGTCTGCATTGTGGCTCAGGGCTGTAGATTCTGTATTTGCCCACAAAAGTGGGTATTGTAACCACCATCCAGTCACCAGGGTGACTATTGCGTGTGGTCAATGCTGTGCATCGCTTGCCATGTATGTGTTCCTTAGTCTATGACATGGACGGTGTCTGGAATGTGCACACCTCCCACATGCATGTACACTGACATGTGGAACTGTACCTGGGGTGTCTGGCCCATGCTGTGTACACGGATTATCATCAGATGTGCCAGTCTTGGCTACCTGTGGCAGGAACTGGTAAAGGACAGCAGGTTTACCCTGCACCTACATTGATAGCATGCTAATGGTATTCCTTGGTGTCAGTGGCATCTGTCCATAGAGACCATGTTTTCAGGCATGGTATGTCCTTTGTGGGTCACATGTGATGGCACCACAGGTGCTGTAGGTGTCCAGTGGGGAACATGGGGAAGGTGCACTGTCTGCACGTACATGCCTATTGGACAGATGGACAGGGTGCCATGCCCTCTGTAGCCCACTGCAATCACTCCATAGTTACTATCAGTGGCCAGTATGCAGTGTACTACCCACATATTGGCTGTTGCTTAGGCATGTGTGTGTGTATATGAGACATGGATTGAGAGTGTGCTCTGGGTAATACTGGGGTTGCTAACTGTGATTGCCTGGCCTTGATATCACGTGTATGGGTATGGATTTGCACCCCAGCCTCTCGGCTATTTCACATCTTTTATCCCTGTACATTGGACAATGTGATACTTACTACGGCCACCTTATAAGAAATTTGCAAAACCCACTCCACCTTGGGACCAGGTGTCACACACTCACACCCACCTCCACACAGGATACGAGTTACAAACACACACCTGTTATGTCTGGGAGTAGAACCTCTACCTAACTAGTTTATGACACTACAGCACTATGCAGTTATAGTACACGCCACAGAGATTATTGGAGTACTCCTTCCCCAAAGGTGTATATCACATTGGATGACATCGGCAAGATTGCCAAAGTAGGACATTCGAATTGTAGTGAGTGTGGCTAGGCTAAAATGCATTGCTCCCTACACAGACAGTGACACACACACAAAACATCTGCAGCCAACATATGTGCGTATAGAACCCCTAACAGAGGTCTATATCACACTACAGCATGGAGCTGTTATATGACACACCATGGGGATTACTGGAGAACTCCTTCCCCAAAGGTGTATTTCACAATGAATCACATCAGCAGGGTTGCCAAATTAGGGCATTTGAATTGTACTGAGTGTGACTAGCCTATAATGCATTGCTCCCTACACAGACATTGAAAAACACAAAACATCCAGAACTGCCATAGGTGGGAATATAACCCTACCAGAGTTCTAAACCACAGTACAGCAGTACGCATTCACAGGATGCGCAACAGAGATTACCGGGCTACAACCTTTCCAGAGGTGTATTTCTAGGTGGATGACATTAGCAGCCTTGCCAAAGCTGAGCATTTGAATTGTAGGGAGTGTGTCAACCCTAAAAAGCATTGCTCTCTACACAGACAGAGTCAGACAGATACACACACTCACACTTGCCAAGTCTGGGATTAGAACAGCTACCTAACTAATTTATCACACTACACCAGTATGCAGTTACAGGACACGCTATGGAGATTACTGGGCTACAACCTTCCCAGAGGTGTATTTCTAGGTGGATGACATCGGCAGCCTTGCCAAAGTTGAGCATTTGAATTGTACAGAGTGTGACTACCCTAAAAAGCATTGCTCTCTACACAGACACACACACACACACACACACACACACACACACACACACACACACACACACACACACACACACACACACAGCTGCCATGTCTGGGATTTGAACTCCTACCTAACTATTTTATCACACTACAGCAGTACAAAGTTATGGGACGCGCCACAGAGATTACCAAAGGTGTATTTCACAGTGGATGACCTCAGCAGGCTTGCCATAGTAGGGCTATAGGGAGGGCAGTGTGTGTACATGGGCCATAGCCCATTCATCTAGAGGGTAACATGCCACATGCGGGCACACACAGGGTCATATTTCACAGGTACATGTATACAGCTGCTAGATGACTACTTCCTTGGACAGTCATGTTGCACAGCTGGCAAGTGTACCACATAGTCTGTAATGCTGCCAGATACTGGTGGCTAGTATCTGCAGTGAGTGACACCTGACCCTCATGTGGTTGGGGCCCTTTCGCTCTGTGCTGGGTAGGACAGGCCTGGATGGCTCCTTGTCATAGTCGCCCTCTTCCACACATCTATGTACGTCTAC
Source organism: Protopterus annectens (assembly GCF_019279795.1). Taxonomy (NCBI): domain Eukaryota; kingdom Metazoa; phylum Chordata; order Ceratodontiformes; family Protopteridae; genus Protopterus; species Protopterus annectens. The sequence goes on from NC_056748.1 coordinate 752,532,967, forward strand.
CTTTGGCATATTATAGTGTGTTGTCCTTACATATATGTCTGTATTCCTATCCACTGTGTGTGCAAGGCATGAGTGGTGTATACTGATGAGTGTCTGCACTAACAACTGCGACTGCCAGATATGTCTGGTCCACTGGTGTTTGCAGACATGGCCTTCATGTATTTAAGTGTGTGAGCATGCTCACAGTATGACCTTTAAGTATGTTGACTGACATTGCCTTCATTTCTCTAAGTGTGTGAACATGCCCAGCATGCACATCTGTATTTAATATGTGGATCGAGTCCAGGTAGTTAGTACTGCAGTGCTGACCTTTGTGTTGTACACCGACAGGTGGCATGCTGTTTCTGCATGGTATCCATCAAGTATTTGGCATTGATTGTTCCTACATTTCTGCATAGGATGAGGGGGGCTCACCTGACTATTTCTACATTTCTAACACAGGATTGGGGAGGGCACACCTGACTGTTCTTACATTACTACATCGGGGGACACACCTGTCTATTTCTGCATTTCTGCACAGGGTTGGGGGGGCACACCTGACTGTTATTACATTACTATGTAGGGTGGGGGGGGGCTCATCTGACTATTTCTACATTTCTACACAGGGATGTGGGGCACACCTAACTGTTATTACATTACTACATAGGATGGGGGGGCACACCTGACACTTGTACACATTTGCTATGACTGTACTGGTATGTCAGGTACTGAATTTCATTCTGTATTCTTACCTATCATGCTGACAAGAGGCATACCAATGTACTACAGATCGTAGCTTTGGATGGCCTACATATTAGTGTCTGACTTCCTACCCTTCAGAACTAACATCCCACTGCCTGACCTGCTGTAGTCTGTCTGTGTAGGCTTGGGGGGTGATTAACCATAGCCATCATTCAGGGGCCATAGCACAGGCTCTGTTTGGGTTTGTCTACACCTGTCCTGCTGGCTGAGACTGTTGTTGGGTATTTGAACCACCCTGACTGGCATGTGTGGGTCATATGGGCACACATGTCGCTCAGCACATTTCCTGCAGTGGGTTTTGTCACCCTGTGTAGTACTGGCTACTATGGTGACTCCAGTATGTGTTACATATGTCATGGTGCCACTACAGGTGTCTGTTGTCTGCTGCCATAACATTCATCCACCCTAGTGGGTATGCTCATATCCATACCATTGCTACAGGTAATGACACATTCTACTCCATTTGGCAATTGGCAGGTTGATTGACTTACCTTGAGGGTGTGCCAGACTTGCAGATGGTGCTGGAGGGCTGCCTATGTCAGATGCACATAGTACACTCCTTATACATGGTTGAGCACAGGTAGTGTCATATTTGGCATCCCTTTTACTGTATGTGCGAGTCAGAGAGAGGTGTCATTCCCTGGGTCCCTACTGTGTCAGTGTATGTGCTATGTGTTGTTTCTTTGCCGCAGCCTCAGCATACTGGGCATGCTTCCATCTGCCTACTGGGGCAGGCTCAGGTTGTTCCTCCTCCGAGTCACTCTGTGCCTGTGCAGGCCTTGACATTTGGTGGGGGCTGTGTGGCCCTTCCCCATGCTGTTCCTGCTGCAGCTGTTTCAGCAGGATCATATTGTGTAGCATGGCACATACCATAACAATTTGGGTACATGTAGCTGGTGCGTACTGCAAGCCTCCACCGGATGTACCCAGACACTGGAACCATGACCTGAGCATCCCAAACACATGGTCTTTTATAAGTCTGATCTGTGCGTGTGCCTCATTATGGTGTTCTTGTTCTGGTGTGTGTGAATTTCTGATGGGTGTCATCAGCCACGACTCCAGTCCGTAACCAGCATCCCACACTAGGTGACCATAGGGGATGTCCCCATTGGCAAATTTATGGCACAGCTGCATCAGATGCCATATGTGGGAATTGTCATAGCTTCCAGGGCAGCCAGCACACACATTCATTATAATACCCTAAGCATCACATACGACCTGGCAGTTGATGGAGGGGATGCCCCTATGGCTGATGTAGGCCCTACCCTGATCACCAGGTGGTGCTTTGATGCATATGTGGTGCAGTCTATAGCACCCACTACCTCAGGGTATTCTGCTATTTGGTGGAAGAGCTGCATATTGCTGGCCAACACCTCACGGGTGTTGAGGAAATATATGTGCTCACTGGCATGTGCTGACATGGCATCCAGGAACTGGTGGAATACTCTGGATGCTGATGCCTGTGAGATCCCCATGATATCCCCAGTTGAGCTTTGGGAGGTACCTGTGACTAGTATTCCTAGGCCTACACATACCTTGGTATCCGCTGGGATGGGTTTCCCTCGGTCACTTTGGTGTGTCAGGTGTGGCCGGCACAGCTCAACAATTTGCTGTAGGAGGTCTCTGTCCACCCTATAGTGCTCCACTATCGCCAGCTCCTGTAGTCCCTGGTAGATTACACTGGGTCTGTACACTCTTCTCCATCTCCTCACTGTGGGTTGATCGCTAGCATTCACATCCTCACCACCCTCAGCCTCTTGCACATGTTCTATGTTGCCTGCTGCAGCCCTTTTCATTTTGTAGGTTTATTTGTTAACATTTCCCCGCTTGTATACACCGGTGGTGTAGAGTGTGGGAAAAACCAGAGGGGAAAATGTTTGCATGGTTTATAGTTGTGTTCTGGGCTGGGCTGTTCTGCTTCCTGTGTAATTGGCTGATTCTGATACATTTCACCTGCCAGCTAAGCTAGTTCTCCTTGATTACCTTCCTACTGCTGTTTTCCCTTCCCATTGCCTTCTTGTTTAAGCCCGGGTGTGCGCCGGGCAAACACAGTGCTCAAATGTGCACAGTGTTGCTACTTCCTGGTTTAACTTCTTTTTTCATCCTGTAAAACCTGGTGCGTGGTGCGCACACCTGCTTAGGCTTTGTAAAGAGTGCTAGGCAGGTTTGGACACACCCCCTAGCTTATTTGTGCTAAGCTAGGAGCAAACCCGAGCCACAGGGTTCCAATCCGCTTACAGTATGCCTGACACACACCCCCATGATGTCACCTAACTCCTAGGCTTACACCACACTATTCCTACTCTTACACTGTTGGGACCTGGCTCACATGCTGGGGAAAACTGGGATTCACTACCCTTCCCCTCATTTCCATAGGATGCCTGCTAATGCATAGTTACATGTCTCACACTGAGTCTCCCCCCTTAGCAACCACTACTCACTGGCCATGTTGTCTTTTGCCTGCCATTGGCTTGCATGGCAGAATACTGATTTTAGTTAGAATGCTTAATATAGGTTCATTTTTTTTATTCCCCCCCCGATCCTGTTTGCTTGCTGCTGCCCTACGCTTAAACAGCCGAGATTGACTAAAAAAATAAAAGTTGATTTTTGTATTTTTTTTAATGTTTGCAATGCCAATGGCCTTATACTTGGCCATTGGCATGCTTGCTACATGATATGCAGCCTTTATTTGGAGTTGTCACACCTCTGTTTTGGGTTTTGCAGAAATGTACTTGGTTACTAATCGAGTACATTTCTGCAGATAGCACTAGTCCTGTACATATGGTTGCAAGCTTCCTGGATTGCAAAATCACCTCATTTGCATAGATTTATCCTGCACATGGAGTGATTTGCATACAAGGGCTTCATCCGTGCAAGATTATTGCAGGAGTGCTTGTGCACGCCCCTGCAGGCTGTTCCCGGATCGCACGGCAGACATATTGCCTGCTTGAGCTCCTGCACTGATCTTGCACGCTGTGCAAGCTTTTGAGAATCCGGGGGAAACTCTAAAGTTTTGGCCAAATTTTATTGGCCTAGGATTATGAAGAACATATGGAACTTTTGTGCAGCCTGCCCTGAGTATCAAAGAACAGGACCTGATGTAGGAGTAAAGAATCCTCAGATACCCCTGCCCATCACAGAGATTCCTTATGAACACATTGTAATGAACATTGAAGACTGTTTGTAAAAACAAACAGCTGTCATGACCTTTTTCCTGGTAATCACTGATTATGTAATAAATGCCTAAAGGTAGTACCCTGTGAAGAGTTCATAGCAAAAGAACTAGTCATTTTCTTTTCTAAGGCAATGCTTTCCTATGCATTCATAAGGAATCTCTGTCATGGGCAGGGGTATCCAGTGTAACGCATGAACTTTGTCAGTATTTTAACCAAACAGCTAAGGACATTTGCATACAACTCTCAAACAGGTGGGATAGTTGAGTATTTTAACAAAATTTTAAAGTGATGTTATAAAAAGGTTATAGAGGTAGATGGGGAATACTAGAAAAACTACTGTCACATTTTGTCTTCTTGTAAAAGAAATGCCTCAGGTTTCAGCTGGGTTCAGACCATATGAATTTCTATATGACAGATGTCCTTGACTCATGGAAGATATAGCAAAAGAAACATGGGAGAAAGAAATCACCACCTTTTGAAGTGTTACAGGGCATTTTGTTGATCTGCAGGCCAGGCTCAGAACTGTAATGCCCAATATAAGAAAATATATGGAGGAGACACAGCAGATGCAACAGACATGCTCATTTGAGACAGTTCAACCCAGGACATAGGGTGCCCGTATTAGAATCCGCTGATGAATATAAGTTCCGTGCAAACTGGTAAGGCCATTTTGAAGTGATTAAGAAGGTAAGTGAAGTGAAGTATAGGTTGAGGCAACTGGAATAAAGGAAACCACAACTGTTATATAACATAACTGTTCTGAAACAATGGAGAGAAACTGAAGTTTCTGTAGTAAGTATAATTCACAGGAGGGTAATATTCTCATAGTCCAGATGGCAAAATAGGAGAAATACTATCTTTGTCTCAGAAAAAAAAAAGTACAATAATTCATTCTCAGGAATAAAGGCTTATTCTCAGAATTGCCTTGAGAACAAGTTTAGTTCAGTAAAACAGAAACTGTGCATGGACAGAAAGTGCATGTAAACCATACCAAGTACTAGAGTCCCAGACCCAAACAGTACAGGATGAAGCACGTTGTATAAAAAGACTGCAGTACTTTGCTTTATATATATATATATATATATATATATATATACATATATATATATATATATATATATATATATATATATATATATATATATATATATATAGATATATATACATACATATATATATATATATATATATATATATATATATATATATATATATGTATATATATATATTTTTTTTTTCCCCATACATACATATGGGTGTTAGTCAACAGGTGTGTGAGACTGCACAAATACAAAGTTTGGGAAATGTCTTCTTACCCAGTGTTTGTTTGATCACGGATTTAATATATAGAATTAGCAGGAGTGTGGATGGCCCCTGTAAAAAAATGTTTTTGTTTATTTTTTAGAAGTTAGATTTTGTGTGTGCCAAGGTTCCTTCTTGGAGCATGAGTAGTCAGTCCTGTGTTGATTAATACATTTTCAGTCTTTTGCTGTCAACACTGTTACGGTTGATGCTGGGTGTTTTAGAAAAATCTGGCACACCTAAATGTATAGACAGATAGATATGCACACACACACACACACACACACACACACACACACACACACACACACACACACACAAACACATAAGAGCTCTGTATATTTTGTTACACATTCATTTACTGGACAGAATGAATTGCAGGGTTATTTGTTTGAATATTTGGTATACAGGACATTCTCTGTCTGATGTAACAGGTAAGTGTTTTGTGTGTGTGTGTGTGAGTGTGTGTGTGTGTGTGTGTGTGTCTGTGTGTGTAAATGTTTGCAGGTTAAGGTTAGATTAAGGGTTAAGGAGGGGAATAGATGTAGGGTATGGGCAAGTATGCATGTGTGCATGTATGTGTGCATGCATGCGTGTGTGTGTGTGTGTGTGTGTGTGTGTGTGTGTGTGTGTGTGTGTGTGTGTGTGTGTGTGTGTGTGTGTGTGTGTGTGTGTGTGCGTGCGTGCATTTTAGGGTTAAGGTAAAGGTCAGGTAAAGAGGTAGGGTTAATGGTATATGTATGTGGTGGTGCATTTGTGTGTGTCCACGTCTGTCTTGTTTGGTTGCAGTGTTATGGAATTATTTTTAAGGCAAGATGTATGGCAAGGGTTGGGCAGGGGCAGGGCTAGGTTTAGGGTTAGGGTTAGCCAAGTAATACTTGCTAACACAAATCCTAATTCTAACTCTGACCCTGCACCTTACCTTAAAAAGGTTTCTGGAACATTACCACTAATCAGAAAAATTAGAGGCTGGTGTTATAGAGGATTTGGTATTAGGATTGCGAAAGGAAATTGCTTCCCTTTTGCCATCGTTAGCATGTTCAATGTTTAGAATGTTTGATACTGCGATTCTTATATGCATAGTGCCAGGTGTTTTGTGACACAGTGATAAATAACACTATAATCATAGGTTCATAGGTTTATAGGTAGGTACTAGGCTATTGGCCCTAGGACCTATACAAGCCTAGCCAAAAATGTACCCTGGCTTTCGTCACCCAAGAAAATTATTGTCCTGTGCCCCAGTCAAGCAGAACCACAGAAGTGATCCCCAGGGTGAATTTCCTATTACCCATCCAATTATCAAGATTTTTCTTGAAGAGTGCTAATGAGGAGCTCTGTTTGACATAGATAGGTAGTCTGTTCCAGAGTATGGGAAGTCTCTGGGACAGGAATCTATCCCTCCAGCATGTTCTGTTTATTGTGGTGACAAGGTTTAGGTCCCTAGAGCGTGTAGCTTGGAGGGATTGGGATTTCTTTAAGTGGAGCATGTCCAACAGTTCTGGGTTTGACATAGCTTTGTATGTTAGGCAGAGATCACCTCTGAGTAGGTGATATGCGACGGAGTAAAGCTGGAGTTTTTTGAGACGGTCTGCGTAAGGCATCTGTTTGAGGCCAGTAATCCTCTTTGTGAGGTATTTTTGCGGCCTTTCCAGTTGTTGTAGATGTCTTGTGAGGTACATACCAAAAGGGGCGTTGTACTCTATAATGGGTCTAATGAGTGATGAGTAGAAGGGAACAATGACCTCTTTTTTTCTGGATGAGAAACCTTTTGTGATGAGGTGTGCCACGTAGAAGGATTTCCTGACCACTTTGGCGATGTGATTATCAAAGGACAGACTACTGTCCAGCTGTGTCCCAAAGTCTCTTATTACACTTTTGGTGTTAAGTAGACTACTGCCTATGTGGTAGTTCATGGGTACAGAATTTTTACCAAAGGGGATGACAATGCATTTTTTGGCATTGAGCTTCAGACCATGTCTTTGACACCAGGCATCTGTCTCATTGAGGCCCTTTTGTAGGATGTCCACATTGTTAGGAATTTCAATTATGGCTCCTAGTTTGCAGTCATCTGTGAATTTAGTTAGCCAAGGACCTTCTGTGTTAGCCTGTACTTCAGAGAAGTAGATACCAAACAGGAGAGGACCCAGGACTGAACCCTGTGGTACTCCACTTGTCACTGGTCTGGAGTCTGATTTGGAGTCTGCTACTTTCACATTGTGTGTTCTTTCAGTAAGCCAGTTGGCAACCCATCTTGTGACATAGGGATTTATACCTAGTTTAGTGAGTTTATCTATAATTCCAGAGTGGGGGATGGTGTTGAACACCTTGGCGAGATCTAGATAGGCTGTGTGAACCACCTTACCCTCATCTATGGCTTTGGTGACTACTTCAAAGAAGTCTATCAGGTTTAGGAGACATGATCTGCCTTTTACAAACCCAAACTGTGTGAGGTCCAGGGTTTGGAGATCTCCAATGTCTTTGTTTATGAGTTCCATGATGATACGTTCTATGGCCTTGCAGATGAGGCTCATCAGGCTAATGGCACGGTAGTTCCTGGGGTCTGTTGTGGCCCCCCCTTTGTGGAGTGGGATAACTGTCATGGTGCGCCATTCAATGGGCACAAAGACTGAGGTGAGGCTATGACTGAACATGGTACTTAGGAGGGGTGCCAGTTCATTCTGTAGTTCATGTAGAAGGCAGCCTGAGATGCTGTCAGGTCCCATGGATGCTGTGTTCTTGGCTTTGGAGAGTGAAGTTTTTACCTGTGCAGCTGTGATTACAGGAACTTTGCATTCTTCCAGTATAAAGATGAGCCCTTTAGGGGGTGAGAGGGGGGTAAAGTTAGCACTGAACGCATCTGCCAGGATGTTGGCAATATCATATTTAGTGTCATTGTGCTGTAACTCAGAGCACATCTGAGTGTTGCCATTGAGATTTTTGACATAGCTATAGAATGTTTTGTGGTTGTCTTTAGAATCAGTGGCAATTTTGTTTTCATAGCTAGCTTTGGAGGATTTTATGAGGGATCTCAGCTTCTTACTGAGGCTGACCAGGGAGTTCCTCCAATCGTGGGATTTTACTCTTTTTTTGCAACAGTTTCTTTCTTCTGTTGTAGAGTTTGTTTATGACAGAAGACCACCAGAATGGCTTCCTTTCTTTGGAGGATAGCATCTTGGTTCTGTTAGGAATAGCACGATCCATGCACTAGTGTAAGTGCTTATAAAGTGCATTTGTGTGCAGGATTCAGCAGTCCTACCTCTATTGTCCATCTGCATGGGTGTCATGAAGTTTGCCACTTCTGTCTTAAGAAGCGTGAAGTTGGCTTTGGAGAAATTTTTTACGGTTGTTTTCCTAATGGGGGGTGGGAGCGGGATGTGGATGTGTAGGGTGATTAGCTTGTGGTCGGATCTGACCAACGAGGAGCTGACCTCTGGTGTGGAACACCGGTCACCCATGTTGGTGATGACCAGGTCTAGGATATTGCTGCCTCTGGTGGGGGTGTGGATAAGTTGATCTAAAGCCTTGGAATTGATGATTTCCAGAAAATGTTGAGCAAAAGAGTTGTTACATGAGTAGTTTTCCCAGTTAATGGTAGGGTAGTTGAAATCACCCATTATTAGAGTGCTGGGTTGTACCTTAATATTTTCCAGTGTATCAAGAAAATAGGAGTGGGAATCCTGGGGCATGGTGGGGGGTCTGTAGCAAGCTACAATCTGGATCGCAGTTTTGCCCAGAGTTAGTTGAACTTGGATAATCTCAGATGCATTATGTTGAGCAACTAACTTGGAGGTGTGGATATCCTTAATGAATATGGACACTCCTCCACCTTTAGTGTTTCGGTCCAGGTTTGGTGGCTGAAAGGTGTGGTATGAATTATAGCCTGGTAATGCAGGGGTGCTCTCTGGAGCTATGAACCAGGTCTCTGTCACTGCACAGATGTTAATGTTCTCCATTTTAAGGAGTGCTTTGAGTGAGTGCATTTTGAGGTTTAGACTTCTAGCATTGAGTAGCATTACCCTCAGATTTTGCTTGCTTGTACCTGTTACGGTGGTGAATTTGTCATTTGAACCTTGCCTAAAAAAGGCACTATAGGGGTGGCAAGAGCCTTTGCCAGTATCCGGAATCCCAAGGGTGACAGGTGCAGGCCATCTCTGGCAAAGCAGCGTGGTCTGTCGATCATGCCATCCCAGGCAGACAGATACTGGATTCCCTTAGAATGACACCAGAAGCTTAGCCAATTGTTAAAGTCAATCATTTTGTCCTTGTACTATGGTGTCATTCTGGGTGATGGCAGGATGTTACTCATGGCTAGGGTCATACCGGCCTGGGCTACAAGATCAGAGAGCTCCTCCATGTCTCTTTTCATGTAGTCCAGAGAGGTATGTCTCAGGTCATTCACACCAACATGGACAATGACAGAGTCATATTTGTACTTGTTGTGGAGTGACCTGAGTGCGTGCGTTATGTGGCGGATCCTGGCATCTGACAGTAACTTTTTCCTTGCTTAGCCTGGTGAGTGGAACATCAGTGTGCCTGACTATAGAGCCACCTATGACTAGAGTGTTGGGTACGTTATGCCTTATGGGCTGTTGTTGAGTGGCACACTGAGTATGTGGACTATGTGTCATTTGGGTTGTGTTGGGGGGGGTGGAGGTTGCTTGCATTTCTGCTTTGGAGGTCTCTGTTGTTTGGGCAGATTACTGCAGAGGGCCTCCATGAATGCTGGTGTGTGTTTTGTGGTTCTGTGTGTGTGTTTTGGTGGTGTAGGTTTTGAGGGACTATGTGATGAGTGTGGTGCGGTGCAAGTGTTTACCTTCTCCTCTTGACTATCTAGGCCTGTCTTTGGTAAAGAGAGCTTTGCTTCCAGTTTGGCTGTATAAGTGCATCTCTCACAGGTCGTACTGTTGGGTGGTAGGAGGAGAGGGTTGTCTGTGTACATGAGGCAATTGCTGCATTGTCCCAAGATGCCCAGATTCTTCAGGTAGACAGGGGAAAACACTGTGAGCTGACCTTTAGACATGCCTGAATAGGTGCTTATTTATTAAGTACTAAAAACTGTTTTCCTCTAGACAAGTGAGGAAAGTTGAGTGTTGTAGTAACTTGTAACTTATTTAGTGCTTACAATGAGTTCTGAACAAGTGCTGAGATCAAATAAATAGATGAGTGCTAAAACTAAAAAGCTGGCTAGTTGCAAGGGAAATTTTGAAAAACAGACTTTATGGCGCCAGGAATAGTTTAACTCCAGTTAAGTGGGGGCGGGGGGGCTTAGGAGCTCACAAACAGTCCTGGACACAGCAAATCCCTATCTGACCTGCCACAGGAAAGGGGGAAAGCAAGCTTAGATTTTTTTTTTCCCAGTAAAGTGGAAATGGAGAAAGCTGGAACAGAAGTTAATTCAACGTTAAGAATCTGAGTGGGTTGGCCTTCACAAATGTTATCTATTAGATTGAGTGAACTAATGACACTAGACTGGGAGGAGTGTCACAGATCAAATATACAGTATGGGCGGGCAACTACAAAGCCACCAAGTGGGTGGGAAAAAATTACAGTTCCTAGCTGTAGCCACTAAATGAAAGTTTTAAACAGATCAAGGAGCAGACTAGAGAATGCATTTAACAGACAAAAATGCACAGAAAATTTTGGCTAGAGCTATCACAAACAGAAAATACAACTCTCAGTATGAAAAAGCAGTTTACAGTTAAGTAATGTTAAAACAGTTTAAAACAGTACATAAATGCAGTGAAACAATAAAAAAAGCTTTATAACAGTGCAAAAATATAGTAGATCAACTGTATAGCACAATTATAAGCGTTTCAGAAGTGCAATTCAGTGAAATAAGTGTAAGAAATCTTAGCCTGCTCTTGGAATCTTAAGGAATTTTCACTTATGCAATGCAATCCAAAGCCTGGCAATACAAGCAGAGCCTTTATAAGACACCGGGTTTATATTTCTTTATCATGTGTGTGTATTTACACACACACACACACACACACACACACATACACACACATATTTTTGCATAACTTAAGTCTACGGTCACAGCTTGAGTTAGGCATCCAGAAGATCTATGGCTTATTTTGGTTGTGTGGGCCCCAAATAATGTTGCAACTTTTCTTAAAAAAGAAGAAAAATATTACTTCAATGACTGCACGACACTCAAAAAATGCATGCATTACTTCTTCTATTTGCATTCATTAAACAGATACTATGTGTTTGCTCTGTCATCAATAGAAAAATAAGTCTGCTGTAATCTTCTGTACGTATAGAATACAATTAAGCTATTAACTTGCTTGTTTCCCTCTTGCTTCAAACTTGAACTGCAGCCACTTTTTTTACAGAGCCCTGGGAATAAAAGCTCAGTAGCTGTGCACCTTTTTTCCAGTGTTTTCAGCAGTTCAATGTTTTAATGCTGTTCCAAAGCAACAGTTATTCCAGTTTTCAATCAGGTCTGCTTCTCTGGGCAGTATATTTAGCTGCAGAGTGTGATATCAGTTACAAAATATTTGCTGATGCCTTACTTAATTCTTACACTGTAGTCATATTTCATGCAGTGTGCAGAAGATGGTTTTGAAAATGATATCTGCTAGTGCTGAAAAGTCTGTTTGACTGGGGTGAACACAGTAAAAGGCTTTTCATACTCTGTGCTGGAAACCATTAGAATTACAAATTTAATATAAAGTAGGAAAGAAATCAAGTGAGAAACAGAATTAATTTGGATGCAATTATTCAGCAGATGGTCTGTGCTCTACAGGTTCAAGTTTCTTCTTCTCTCTAAGTTTAATATACTAGTTGTACATTTTATAAAACAGGGTATAAGAACAACAAAGTCATAATCCTGAAAAAACACTTAGGATCATAAAAGCATATGAACTACAAGGCCTGTAAATTGTGAGCCCAATTTGGCCTTGCTGATACCCACTCTCATGATGTATCTTCCCTTTCTAGGATGGCAATATAGGGGAAGCCTAGAGTAAAGGTGTGGATGTCCATCCATCAATGTTTGTTTTGAGGGATGCTGTATGTCATTCCACATAACATATAAGGGCAGTTTATCACAGAGAAGGGGTAAATGTTAGGCAATAAATCTGCTTCTCCAGTGTATTTTGTTTATATGTTAGTAGAGATTTAAATCTTTAGATCTAGTGTTAGTGGAGACATTTGTCCTGAAGAAATGTAAAATCAAGAAGGGTTTCATACTGATGGAAAGGAATCCAAGACATAGATCACCACATAAGAGTCTATAAGAGCCCAAATATAATCTGTTTTCATACCTCAAGATTTACAAACCAGAAAACATATTGTTTAGGAAATGCTGAGGCCTTTCTAACTGTGCAGTGTGTCTGGACTGATACCTACCAACAGGGGAACTGTACTTTAACTGGACTAATTAGAGCAAAGTACACTGGGACAATAACTTATTTCTACCTGAATGATATGCCCTTATATATCAATAATATCAGTTGTGCCAAACAGAAGGATTTCCTGACTACTAACTTAACATGGTTGTAAAAAAAGGTGGGTTGTTGTCAATCCAGATGCCAAGATCCCTCATTATTGCATCATTTTGGAGTGGGGTGCTAGCTATACCATAATGGTAAGATAAAAGTGTTTTATAAAATACTATAAACAAACTTTTTTGCATTTAATGTTAACCCATTTTTGGTATAACACTGCTTCATGAGGATTAATTAATGCTGTAATGACACCATATGAAAGGTAGACTGGACATCAGCGCCTACCTTGCTGTCATTAGTAAACATTGTTAGTCACAGATTTGCATTTACTGTTTTTAGACTGGAAAAGTACAAGTCAAATAGGAGGGAACCCAGGACTAATCCCTGAGGTACACTACTAGTTACCTACTTGTTTTCTGAGGTGGCACCTCCTAATTCAAAAATGTGGTAGCCAGTTTTCTATCCACCTTATCATTACAGGTCAATATTTGAGTCTGTTAGTTTATTTATAATAGCAGAATTTAGTATGTGAAAATCAGAATTTTCAGCCATTCATTTTCTACATTACAGAACTCAGCATTTCGAGTCCTGTGCTTTCAAATGGTTACCTTTCAAAATATTAGTCTAATTCAATTAATTCATAGTGTACCTCCAAGCATTTCTGCAGTTACCTCCTACTTGCACCCCTAGGCATTAAATATTCCTTGTTCATATTTGCATTAATAATTCCAAAACTGTGCTATATACAAGATATCAGATGATTTCATCTTAGAACATACATGATTTCAAACACTACTACATTGATATTTGACCTCTAACTAATGCAACTAAAGAGATATTGAATATTATTTGTATACTGTTTATTTGTATTGTAATAATTTTCATATTTCTTTAAATATCTCTACATTATGGTAACACAGACAGAACTACATAGCCTCATAAAAAAGCTCACAGTTGTATGAAGAAGATCCTGCTAGTCGTATGTGTCTTACTTAAATGGTGGCTGAGGTATCATAAGCTGTTTATATACAACATTACACAATTAATATTCATTGCCTTTATTTTGGATTATAAAATCCAGTTTAAAGCACTGAACTGAATGAATGCCCAAAATGTGAATATTAATTTATCCTGAATAATTTGCCATTTACAGTTTTCTGGTAAAACTTAAGGGTCCAGAGATATGAATATTGGTTTGAACTGTAAGGTGATAGCTTCATTTTTAAAGGTTAAAGACACACCCACTAGGAGTTAAAGGTATACACTCAAAGAGCTGTACCAGATGGAATGAGTTAAAAGTTAGTAAGACAACAGGGCTTTATCAACATGCATTTTCTAAAGAGTGTGACGTATTTAACTGCAATATCTGGAATCTATAAACTGACTGTAATTCAAAAAATAAAATGGCTACAGTAATGCATTTCAACTCATTTTACACAAAAACAAACACAAACAGTAGCCCTGCCAAGTATAGTATGACTTAGAAACAGAAACAGATAAGTTCAACTTTATCTCCTCATGTTATAAAATATTTTTATAATACAGTGCTGGACATTTTTTAATTTATGCTCCATTTACCCCCTTATTGCTAGTGCTATAGCCCTTAATTCTCACAAAATTATTCTGGCAATAAGGGTATGCATAATCACCGGTGTCATATGTGAGGCCACTAGAAAATTAAGAAAAATGTTAACAAGTGCAGAAATATTTTGCAGACTTTGTGAGAAAACTGTGGGCTTTGGTACCTAGCCCCACTACTTTCTAATATTGTTTTATATTTTACAGTTATATTAATCACATAGGTTACTAGACACATTTTCTCTCAGGTGCAGAGGGAGGGCATTTTGATCTTTCATTAAATGCAGTAGAGACTAAGCATTGCATAGCACCTGTTCAAGGCATCTAAACATCGCAAGCAGTACACTGCATGTGCATTACTCTGTTATCAACAGATTGTAGTGGAAACCAAATTTCCTCTGCCTGTTTTGTGAAAAATGAATTCATAACTCAAATAGTGAGCATCTGCAACCCCACATGATGCAGTAGCAATAAAATGTAATTGCAAAACTCATTAAATGTCAAGAAAAATTATTCGACAACCTTCATGAAAATTGTCACCAGTAGAGGTGTTGACGTGTGTTACTTTAATTTTATAAGCATGCAATTAGGTAACTTTAACTTGCTTGCATCACAGAATTCAAGTCCTTAAACATATTCAACATTCTAAACAACCAGGTCATTTAAATTTCTCATGTATCTAACTCATTAATATCTGGCCTCAGTGGAATTTCTCACATCCTGCACCTACAGAGTTCCTTGCTAAGCAGTTTCACCCGAACTGCTTTACTGATAATAATGAAATATGCATATCTTGAGAACTGTAAAAGTTTCAAAGAAATTGTAATTATGAAAGTTGTTCAGTACAGGTGCCACTTTACAATGGCAATATTAATTTGTCAGCCTAGCATAACATTGATTTTATGGTGAGTAATAAATTACACACACCCAAGTTCTTATTTTGATTATACCTGATACTGTTATATCTCTCTAAATCACTGAGTCTTCTCCAGGCAGGTGTGATCTCCCATTTGCTGCAAAACAGTTTTGTAGGTGCCATTCCATTTTTAGATACTTGTATAATTATAACTTACTTGCATGTTTGTATATTTAATAGACAAATTAATGTAAACTGCAAATTAGTGGCAGTTACACATCAAGTACCAGTGCAGAGAACTTGCTGCATTTTGTATCAATTCATTTGATACCATATATACTCAGTCTGGCTTAAGTTATTAACATATGGCATATATTCATAATAATTCAAGAAAATTAATCACATTTTCTCAGGTACTGAGCATTTGAGTCAGGAAACACTTCTGACCTGTTCACTGACTGGAAGTATAAAATTGTCTTCAACGGTGCTTTCAAATGGACACTGCCTGAGATATTTACATAAACGTATTGATGCATATTTGTAAATTTATTGCTAAAAGATGCAAATATCTGCAAAATAGTGGTTGTTATATTCAAGGCAACAGTGATGTGCTTTTGAGCATTATATAAGCTTTCATTTAGTACAATGAAGTGAGATATATTGAGCCATCCTCCTTTTGGCTCAAGTTATTAATGGAAATGTTAATAGAAATACTATATCATATATTCAGAATTTGGCTTGAACATGTATTACATTCTTTGAGGTACTGACCTCCCATCCAGTTTGGCTCCTGAAATGTGTACTTACAATGCCTGTGAAATGCCCTTTCAAAGTGCTTCCTAATTGAGACTGCCAAGACTTTGTATTTGATTATGAAGCTGAAACACACAAGTGGAGGTATGAAGGTACAATTATCACTTCTGAAAAGAAATAGCTGGAGAATGAGACAGTTAAGTCATTAGCTGAACTCAGACAATTGTGTTCCTTGCAAAACGTTGAAGGCCGTTATTATGTCTGACATTCATTCCAGTGAGCAGCCTTTTTACAGTGGAATGCAGGCCAATCCAAGATCTTCAGGTCAGGAAGGAGGGAAAGGAAGGAAGAATAAAAGAAAAACACCATGACAAAATGGGACCTTTACATTCCACTTCTAACAATTAACAGGATGCTCACATGAAGTCCATTCTAGCATTCAGGCCTTTCATACTGTAATGAAGGTACTGATGGAATTTACTGCAGAAGTATGTAGCCACTAAATCATATTATTTGGCTGCAATAAATCTTTAGCACGGAGTACTGTTCACCCACATAATACACCAGAGCAGAAGACAAATGACACGAGTAAATCCAGCAACCCAGATTAATAAGATACATGATGAAGTAATATATAAACTTCTAGTTATTAATGGGAATATTAACATATGGCATAGTCATACTGGGTTTATATGACAGTATTGAATGGACTAAATAGCGAATGCTATTTAGTCGATCCGATACTGTTGAAATGGCAAAATAGCGAAGTCACGGAACATCAGTTTTTTCCCCAGGGAAAAAATTTGGTGGACCGTCTTCGGGACTTTGCCATTTCCTCCACTACGGTGCGATCTCGGAGTTAGTATATTTAAATGGGGGAGGTTTGGGGGGCATAGTCCCTCACATCGGGGGGTGTGGGTGGTGAAGCCCCCCACTTAAATTTGTGTTTACGTTTTTTTTTTTTTTTTACGGAGCAGCAAATTTTTTCCCTGGGAAAAAATTTGCTGTTCCGTTTGTTCGATATTTTGTTGTTTAGATATTATCGGTACGATGAAATAGCATTCGCTATTTTCATCGTACAATAATATAATATAGACGCATCATAATGATACTTAACATGGCAGGTTCTAACTTATCAATGGATCCAACCAAACTACCAGGGTGGCAGAGAAATAGTTTTTTCTTTGAACTGTTCCTGCATACTATATGTATATAAATGATATAACTTCAGTACAAGGGAGGGTTATGGTTAGGGTATTAGTTTCACAGATACAAAAGGGTGTATGAGTCTGACCTCTGGTTATTAGTTTGGCTTGTAGTACTCCATATTTTGATAGCCTAGTATTTACCTATGAAGCTATGAACAAAGTACAAATGTGGCTAGTTGACTTGCACCAGAGATGATTGTTTTCAGTAATGACACGGGCACAGAATAGGATCATATTTATTAAGAAATATGCATATGATATTAGTGTCAACCTTCCATTGTATTATTATACAATGTATTTACTGCCTATTACCAAGAGAATATCACGGATGAACAAGCACAGCAGACATAAAAGTTGAGAGATAGAGTTCCAAAAGTGACTAACAATTTTGGGCTACTGACATAAGGACAACATTTAGTAGCTTGATTAGGGCAATTTTACTGCTATGGCAAGTTAAAAAATCTGATAGATTATGTATAACTATGGTCAGTTTTCAGGAAGCACTGAAGAGGTAAATGTGGAGCACTGGTATATGGATGCGTGTACACCCAGATATATGCAGAGTACTGGTTTAGGGGTGAGTCTACACTCAGATATATGCAAAGTACTGGTATATGGGTGAGAGTACACTCAGATATATGCAGAGTACTGGTTTATGGGTGAGTCTACACCCAGATCTATGCAGAGTACTGGTACATAGGTGAATGTGCACCCAGATATATGCAGAGTGCTGATATATAGGTGAGTCTGCACCCAGATATATGCAGAGTACTGGTATGTGGGTCAGTGTGCACCCAGATATATGCAAAGTATTAGTATATAGGTGAGTATGCACCCAGATATATACAAAGTACTGTTATATGGGTGAGTCTGCACCCAGACATTTGCAGAGTACTGTTATGTGGGTGAGTCTGCACCAAGTTTTATGCAGAGTACTAGTTTATGGCTGAGTCTGTACCCAGATACATACAGAGTACTGTTATGTGGAAGAATCTGCACCCAGATACATGCAGAATACTGGTATATGGGTGAGTCTGCACATAGATATATGCAGAGTACTAGTGTGCGAGTTTGCACTCAGATGTATGCTCAGTGCTAGCATGGGCATAAATCTGCACCCAGAAGAATGCTGAGTTGTAATATGTAGGTGAGTCTGCACCCAGATTTATGCTGAATGCTAGCATGAGGGTATGTCTGCATTCATATGTATGCTGACTGCTAGTATGGGGTGCGTCTGCACGCAAATGTATGCTGAAAGGTAGCATGGGGGTGAATCTACATTCAGACGTATGCATATGGGTGAGTCTACCCCAGACATACATACACTAAGTACTGGCATATGTATGCGTTCTAAGCCAGAGTATGATGAGTACTGGAATTTGGTTGAGGCTGCTCCTAGATGTACTGTAAGGTCTGGGCTATGCATTTACTGATTATTGGACAAATATTGCCTAAGGGTGTATATAAACGTAGTCACAAAGAGGCTCAGCCCTAAAAGAAATCTCCTTGCCTGTGCTCCCTTGCACTTCTGCTGCTCTTAGTAACCTTTTACTCCCTGTCAATATCCATACTGAAGCTAGCAATGTCTGATTATCTTCATCTGTGTAATGTATTGTACAATTTAATTCTAATGTCTAAGCACTGCACCACTGAATAAAATGTCAGCAAACTCCAACCATAGTACCCACTAGCTTTACTTCAAGGTCTTCCTATCTCCAAGCCAAAACGTCATCAAGAATAAAGGCACATTAGGGCTGCTGTATTCTTAATGTATTAGGTGTATTACTGTATGGTAGTCCATGTGCAGTGTTTTGTATTACAAAATGTCTTGCCACAGTAATTGTCTGCATGTATGGGAAGTGAGGGCAGGTGGGACATAGCAGGTCAACATTCAGAGGCAGACACAATTTAGAGTCATTCATATGCTACAGGTCGCTAGATTGCATTAACTAGTAATTAGAATTTGCAATAACTGTTCACCTGAGCAATTTACACAGTAGCTGAAGTGGGCAACCTAACAACCTGCATAAGCAAACATGTACCCCTGCAGACTTTGTAGCACATACCCATATACATGCACACACAGACATACACATACACTGTCATTCATATAAATATACACATACATACAAACATTGACATACACACACATTAGCAAACATACACTCCCACACACCCGCATGCACACACATATACACACACGCTCACCATCCAGCATGATTACAAACTAATATGTAGATAAGAGTAGCGGTCAGTTGTATCCACACCCAGCTGTGCACGATTTGAAAAAAGTAAGCTGCCTTCGAACAATTAATGTTTGAGTGAGATGAATCCCTTTCACCTAACACTGTCAGTGTCCATAATTCTTAATAAGCCAAAAAAATACCACTTTAAAAGTGTTCAGCCAAAGAAGCTCATAGTCTTAAAGACATGTAATATGATCAGTACATCTAGATGGCTAAGAGAAGGACGCTGTACCATCTGCTACTGTAGCAGCAGCCATCATTTGAAAAATGATCCAAAAGCAACTCAGAACTCCTGTAGTCTATATTCTACCTTATGCTTCTTTCCTTGAGTAAATGTAATCATTTTAATTTTATCTTGCATTTCTGGAAACTGCTTCAAATAAGCATATGCGGAGATGGTTTTGTGAAGGCTCTAAACTACAGCAGCACTTTTCAGTATAAAATACTCTTATGATCTGCAAGGGCTCAGGATACACCCAATCCCAACAAAATGCCACTTTCCACAAGTGTAATAGTCTGCAAATGAAATAATCTGTTTTAATCAGTGAATACAGCTGCACTCTTCAGTGTAACTAATACTCTGATGATATGTAAGCACTCATGATCCACATTCTTGTTGTATGAAGTGGTCTCTAAATGCAGGATGTAATTTTAATTACAGAACTCTTAGCTATGATGAGTGATTCTAGCTGGTTCTGTTTGGACCCTCACAGATGTTTCCTTGTCAGGTTGATCACTTCACTAGTGACATCAGGAGTATGTGCGCTGTCTGATGGAACAGGCAGAAACCAAATGCATAACACCGTGACTGAGAAGCAGGAAAGAGTCCACTGCAAAGTAATGCAAAATAACAGTGACACTTTTTTTTTTTTTTTTTTTAGCTGATACCAAAGATAGTGAACGACATGACATTGCCACAAATGATCACATCTCTACCTGGTGCATTTGCACCTATATTATAAGAACGAACACTTAAAATGTTGAACACATCTTTGTAAGTAGTTGTCCAACACCAATCCCCCACTACTGCATTGAACATGAACTGCAAACACAGTAAATTTCACTTGTAACGAACACCCTAAATATACGCTCCAATCCTTCCAGTTTCTAAAGTAAAGGAAGTAACTATAACAATTGCCAACAGTAAACCTCCAAAATTACACTTGACTAAGACGGCACTTTCCCAAAACACAAGCCAGTTAACACACATACACTAATTTTTATCTAATTTTTGAAGAGGGCTGTGCCCCCCTGTACCTCCCAACCACCCATGTGGAGGGCTGCACCCCCCCATCCCCTTCTAATTATATATACCAACTCCGAGATCGCATTAAAATTAAGGTAAACATGCATAATTCATAATGTACACATCTTTATGTCACTGCTACATTTGCGTGTGTTGGCAAACTATGACATTTCGAACTTAACGTTTTAGATCTTTAGAGCTTTCACTTAAAACATGTTGACAGACTGGTGCTCGACATTTTAAGCGTTCATTCTTTTAATATAGACCCGTGCATTTGCTAGTTACTTTGAAAAAAGGTAACAAAATCAGACTGCTACTCACATTTTTTTTAAATGACAACTATTACTTTTTAAGATATATTTATTATTTATTTATTGAAATTTGATTACTGGGAAAGTCCAATTGGGTAGGTGCCTATTTTTACAGGGGGCCCGCAGAGAAAAGTTAAAAAAAACTTTACAAAAACATTTTAAGAACAATAATTTTACAAAATGAATACAAAAACATCTACAGTTTAAATAACTATACCAAATTAGAAATAATGTGACAACATTGGTTAAAAACAGATATAACTTGTATGACAATAGTTTAATATTTAGAAACATTTGAGCCAGTTTAGAGAAATTAAAGGAAAATTAGTGTCATACAAACTGGAACTGTGAAGTGAGAGAAAAAACGAGGGCTATGGCATATTTAGATAGAGAGTCAGAGGAAAGAAACAGATTGAAGTTAGGAAGTGAATAAAGGAGAAGTAAGCAGGTATAAGTTATGAACAGGCACTTGTTCATATCATATTTAGACATTTAGTTTATCTCTAGGTTGAGCAAAAATAGGGCCACATTTTGCCTAATAATTCTTTCAGAATGGGTTTGAAGAACCGAAGGGAGAGGATTAACCTGACAGATATAGGTAAGGAGTTACAGGGCTTAGCAACATGGTATGAGTACAGATAATGCCCAGTAGATTTTATAAGCTTGTGGACAAAGAGAAGGTTTTGGTCAATGGATCATTATGACCAAGTGGGAACATAATTTTGTAGAATGGCATTTAGAGCTGGAAAAAAAAAACAGATGAATGCTTGATCATTTTATAGGTGGTAAGAAGTTATGTATATATTAGTTGATGGGGTAATTCTAACCAATTTGGGCTTTTTATTGCAGTGGTGGGTTCTGAAAGGAGTGTTTGATGCACATGTTGCCACTTTATTATAGCAGTGTTTAAGTTTACTTTATATTATGCCTGGAGGTTAGTAAGAATGGGAGCACCATAAAGCACTGAGGAGGCAGGTAAGTAGTGGCAAATGTACTTTTAGTTGTATTAGTGCGAAAGCATTTGGTTTTGCAAAACATCTGTAGTATTTGGTGAGTTTTTTACACAATTTTGTATTTGCAAGTCAAATTTAAGGTTATCATCCCTAATAATTTGCAATGGAGAAGTGACTGAAATGGATGTATTAAGAGACAGGATATTAAATTTTGTTTTTTTCATGAGAGAGGGATTGAGGGGAAAAGTAGTATTTTTTTTTTTTTTTTTTAGGCAGGATTTGAGCATGAGTTGTGAGTTACAAAGCCATGTTTTACTGGCTTTTAAATTTGTCTGAGTAATTCTTTTGGAGACATAGCAGGTTGTCTGATGTGCATGAGTGCGGAATAATCTATGTATTGTACCAGGGAGGCCTGTTGTGTGGATGTGTGAAGGGTGTTGCTGACAATGTTAAAGAGAAGGGGACCAATGATAGAGCCTTGCGGTATACTGGTGGTGACAGGGAAAGGTGTGAAGAGAGAGCAGAGTGCCATTTTACTGAATGATATGTATCGGGCAAGTAGCTTTTGAACCATATATGGCTAGACTGAGATAGACCTAGTAAGGACATTTGAAGTAGAAGTTTGCTGTGACAAACTGTGTTAAAAGCTTTAGACAAGTTTGGAAATAAGGAGGAGACTAGTTTGCAGTTATCTCTAGCTTTAGTGACAATATCTATAAAGGTTATAAGCTCAACATTAGTATTATGGAGGGGATGTAAGCTGTGTTGTGTGGTGGACAGGAGTTCTTCCTGCAGGAGACAGTTTTTCAATTGTTTTTGAATACATTTTTCAAGTATTTTGGAGAGGGGAAATTAGATTGCTATAGGTCTAAAGTTAGTGATATCTATTAAATTTCCTGTTTTGTGTAGAGGGATAATGTGTGATTTTTTTTTTCCAGAGACAGAATGGGGAATTTCTGGACTGACCTATTTATAAGGACTGAAACAGGATAGGTAATGCTATTGGCTACTATATTGAGCTTCTCACTTAGAAGGTCATCAACTGAAGTAGAGCATGACTTGAGTTTGTTTAACAGTAGTTTTATATAGGCTGTTGTCACAGGTTTGAAGTAAAAGGGATGTGATGATATGTGGCTGTTGGGCAGGGTTGAGATTCGATGTTAGGGAAACCTTAGTTATGGACCCTACACTATCTGTGAAATAAAAGTTGAATTCTGTTACTGTTTTGAGTGGAGAATTATTGAGAGAGGAGTTATGGCTAAAATTTGCAAGACTATTTTATTTATTTAGTTATTGATATGTGCTTTCTGGTAAAAGTCTGACTGGGTAGCTATTTCATTTTCAGCTGAGTCCTCAGGAGAAATGCTCTAAAGTTTTACAAAAATATTTTAAGAGCAATAATCTTACAATCTTGAATTGGGATCTTTAGAAAAGGGTAGGAGCAAATTACATAGTAAAAAATGGAAACAAAACATGCAGAGGAGGAATGAGGTTTAAAAGAAGGCAGGAATTTGAATGAGTTCTGTAATGTTTGACTGCCAATGACTGGATAAATTCTAAGCAATGTATAATGTTTGCAACTAAAATTATGTTATTATGGTTTGTTTTCATTTATATAAATGTATGATTGCCTGTGTCATACATGATAATTTAATAAAGATGATTCTCATTTAAAAAAGGGGTAAATAAAAAAATAAGCTTACAATCTTCAAAAATAATACAAAAAGATCTAAAGTTTAAATAATTATACCAAGTTAGAAATAATGTGCCATTATTGGTTAAAAATAGATACAACTTACATGACAATGACTTAATATTGAGAAATTTTATCAAGTTTAGAGAAATTAAAAGTAAGTTATTAAAACACAAATATCAATTTTAGCATGAAGTGAGAGGAAAAAAACAGGGTTACTGTATATTTAGATGGAGAATTAGGGACAGAAATTGACTGAAGTAATGAAGTGAGTAAAGAAAGGGGAGTAAGGAGATGTAAGGTATGAATACATATTTGTTCATATTAATGGATATAGTTTATCCTGGGGCTGAAAAACAACAGAGACAGATTTTGGTTAGGAAATTGTTCAGAATGGACTTAAAGGACTTAAGGGAGGGGTTTGACCTGATGGATACAGGTAAGGAGTTCCTGGCCTTAACACATGGTATGAGTACAAACCATACCCAGCAGATTTGATAGGTTTGTGGAGAGAAAGGACTTTTTGATCATTAGATCATAATGACTGAGTGGGAACATTGTTGTGTTGAATGGTATTTAGTGGCAGACATAAGTATGGCTGTAGAATTTTAATGGTGTTAAGAAGCTTTCTGTATGTTAGTGTATTGGGTAGCTCTAACCAATGTAGGCGTTTTATTGCTATACAGAGGTTGGTTCTGAAAGGGGTATTTGTTGGAAATTCAACCCCTTTATTATAACATTATTCAAGTGTTGCTTTTTTGTGATGCCTAGAGGTTAGTAAAGATAGGTGTGCCATAAAGTAGTGAGTGGAGGAGGTAAGTAGTGGCAAATGCAATTTTATTTTATATGTTCATATATTAATACTGGACTAACTGCTCTTGTGGGCCATTTTAAGCCTAGCCAGTTAACCCGGGTCTATATTAAAGCAACGAAAATCCATTACATCGAATACCAAAACAGCGACACGTATTACTCGAACTGTGAAAATACCGAACGCACTAAACTACAAAATTTAAAATATCGAACGTTCATAGTCGGCCAACCCCACCACCCGCTACATACTACCTACACAAACAAAATAAATAAACCACATACATACACTAACCAAACCTTGCTCCTAACCCTAAAGTAAAGCACCAAAACTCAACTTCTAACCCTACACTAAACCCCACATACACAACTATCTATGTACTATCCTTAACCCCTCCCTAACCCTAAGGTCTGTAACTACTGCACACTTCCCCTATGGAGATATACCCAAGCAAAATAAATAATACACATAAATACATTTAGCAAAACCCTACTTCTAACACTACACTAAATCTTACACTCATTACCTATCTATACACTTACCTTAACCCGCACCCTAACCCTAAGGTCTGTAACTATCGCACACTTACCTTACGGAGCTATACTGCAAAAGGGCCAACCAAAACACTTCAACATTTCGAATTTTGCAGTTTTGCACGTTCAACGATTACGTATTTCACACAATACATGTCGATAATTTCATATTCGTGTAAACGGAGTTTCGACAATCTAATAGGAACCCAATTAACCCATATGAGAATAAAACCCGGCACCCTGTGTCTGTAAAGCAAATGTCTTAACCATTATGTCAGCCTCCCTCTGGTTGTCACAGTTGCATTATTGAGAAAATTATTGGTTCTATAAAGCATCCCTTGTTTGATTTTTTTTTAGGCAAAATTTGTATATACAGGTCAAATTTAAGATTGTCATCCACTATCATCCTTAATAATTTGCTATAAGACATGACTTCAATGGTTTTATTACTAAGAGATAGGATTTTATTTATTTTTTTTTCATGAGAAAGGGCTTTGGGGTAAATAGTAGTATATTCTCTTGGTGGGGAGGGTTGAGCATAAGTTGGGAATTATAAATGCATGTTTCAGTGTCTGTTAAAGCTTCTTGAGTAATTTTTTTGGATATGCTCATAGCTTTATGGGTAAACACTAGGCAATCATTCTACAGAAAATTACATATTTAGCTAATAACCAGACAGTGAACAAAGGTAAGAACTAAACTCTGTACTTTGTGACTGTGAGGTAAACATCATAACCATTATGCCAACCCACAACCCCTTAAAGCCATCTTACTAGGGGGCACCTATGCCAGATTGTTGGATACCCATGTAAATATTGAGTCATCTGTGTACTGCTTTAGTGAGACATGTTGTATGGATGTGTGCAGGGTGTTGATGAGAATGTTAATTGGACAAGTTAGCTTTCTAACCATTGAAGGGGGAGCTGAGATAGATTTAGTGAGGGCATTTGAAGTAGACGTTTGCTGTGACAGTGTTAAAGGCTTTAGACAAGTCTAGAAATAAGGAGGGGGCTAGTTTGCTGTTATCTCTAGTTTTACTGACTGTAACTATAAAAGTTAGAAATGCAGTGTTAGTGGATGAAATCTGTGTTGTGTGGGGGACGGGAGTTCTTTCTCCAGGAGATAGCTTAGGAATTGTTTTTGAATACATTTTTCAAGTATTTTGGAGAGGGAGGATATGATTGATAAATGCCTAAAGCTAGTGATGTCAGTTGAATTTCCTCCTTTGTGTAGCGATCCAGTGTGTGTGTTTTTTTAAAGAGAGAGGGGGGATGTGGGATTCCTGGATTTACCTATTTATAAGGCTTGAGACAGGATAGGCAATGCTATTGGCTGCTATTTTAAGCTACTCACTTGGAAGGTCATCAGCTGAAACAGAGCATGCTTTAAATTTGTTAGAGTAGTTGTTTTTAGGATGCGAGAACAGGATTGAAGGTGAAAGTAGATGTGGCAATATGTGGCTGTTGGGTAGGGTTGAAATTTGGTGTTGTGGAGTCCTTGATTAGGAATGCTATACTATTTACGAACGGAATTCTATTGCCATTTGGAGTGATGAGTTACTGGGGAGGGGTTAGGGTTGAAGTTTTTGCTGGGCTGCAAGATTTCTTTAATGGTTGATCAGAAAGTTTTAGAGTTGTGTTTATTATTGTTCCGAATAGTTATTATAGTATAGTTTTTGTCTTCATTTATTTGCTTTTTTGTATGGTTGTAGAGTATTCTGAAGTTTTTGAGATGTTTTGGTATTTTATATTTTTGCCATTCTTACCATGTTTTTTTTCTATCCTGCATTAGCATTCTACTCTTTTTGGATGGCCAAACTGCATTATTTGTTTTTAGTCACTTCCTTCTAGAAGGTGCAAGGTTATTTAGGAAAGCTGTATTGAATTCATTTGCAGCATCATCTATGGGGAAGATTTTTAGGATGTTCCACTTAATAGATGATGGGATAGTCAATGAATATTTCAGGGTTAAACTTGGACTGGTTGCATGTTGTTTTATAAACATACTGTTTGAGTGTGTGTGTGAGATGTCTGGTTGTATAGACTGGGAGATGGTCACTGAAAGAGTCTCACACTGTACCTGTGGTAATGAATTTACTAAGGTCTGACACTAGGATTCAGTCTAATAAGGAGTTTTATGTCTTGCTATACAATATATGGGCTATTAATTAGTTGTGTGAGACTGTATAAGTTCATGCTTAATGTCAGGGGGGTAGGAGATTATATCCAAGCAATTGATATTGACATCACCTTATGATATTTTTTTCTTATGGAATTGCTATTGATATCCAATGTCAGATATCTTCCAGTGTAGCTCTATTGTCACCAGGAGGAATGTAAAGGCCATTACTAGGTATATGTTTATATTTATTTATTTATTTTCAGGGAAGTAATAAGCCTTGCCGGAATGAATTTTAGTATTGGCGTGTTGTTGGGGGAAATGCAATATTTGTCGGGGAATATTAAAGCAAGACAACCATCTTTCCTCTTTATGCTGTCAATACAGTCAGTACGGATGATATTATAGCAAGGTGCTATAATTTCAGAGTCATTTATGCTGGGTTTAAGTCAAGTTTCAGTTGTAGCTAGGATATCAGACTTGTTCTGGGTAATCCAGGCATGTAGTTCAGTAGTTTTATTTCTTATGCTTCTAATATTTATACCAGCAAAGGTTAGATTCCTGCGGTGGGGGTTGACTATTGCAGGGTTAGAGTAGTGTGTGGAAAAGATCTGCCTTGATGTTGGTAGTGATAGGTAGGACCAGAAGTAGGATCAATGCCTCCTCCTAGGAGAACTTTTTAGAGAGTATTTTTCCACTTCATTTTATTTTGATTTGAGTTGAAATGGAGTTACTCAATCTATATTTGGGGTAAAAGTGAGGGTCATTATTAAAGAGGTTAAAGAGACAATGCATGCAGAGTTTAGGGAGGAAGTATAGAAAGGTGGTTGGGACAGTGTTGGACTGATGTTGAGAGCTATTATACATTCATGTTAGGATGTGAGAAGACCCATTGCGCCTACTACTATTGGAACTGTCTGGGTATCTTTCTTCCACATTGCTCTCATTTCTGCCTGCAGAGCCTGATATTTTATGACTTTGCATCTCTCTGTACACAAGACACTGTAGTCACTGGGTGTGGCAGTTTCCATGATCAATGCTGCTCTTGTCTTCTTTTCTTGGAACACTATATCCAGTTTTCTAGCATCTATCTTTCGAACTGTTGCTAATGGATGATCCCATGTGATGTAAATTCTTTATTTTCTATGATGCTTTGTGGATCATATTTCCAGTATTTTTCAGCCACTTCAATACCATAATGTTTGCACAATCCCCAGTGCAACAGTCTCACCACATTATTATGCCTTTCAGTATACAGTCCTTCTGCCATTAGTATGTCGCAACCAGCAATGAGATATGCAACTGTTTCCAATTCGTTTTTACAAAACCTACATTTGTCTGTTTCTACTACATGTCCAATAGACTTTATAAGCCATCGTGTACGCAGCCCAATATATTGAGCTGCCAATATTAACCTTTCATCTCTTGGTTTAAATTTGCCTCTCCTTAACCACTGCTGTGTTCATTCCTGGTCAACATGAGATTCTTCCAGTTTTCTATACTTGCAACTATAGTTATGTTTTTTGCAAATTTCTTGCCTTCTCATCTGATCCTTTGCCTTATATTCCTTCTTTTGTTTTTTGGCATTCATTTGCTGCCTGATTTTTATCTACTTCTGGTTTGATTTCCATTCCTGCTTGACACTGATAAGCTTCTGCCAGATTAAGCAGAGAAGTCATCTTAGATTTATTCTCCTCGTGTTTCAGAACATTTACTACGTTTGGGTCTTGTGAGGTCAGCAGATATGTGTGGAGTCCCATGATTGCAGATCTATACATGTAATCAATTTCAAGGATGCCCATCCCTCCTTTGGAAGGGGAATATATAATCTTGGTATGCACTGATTTTTATAAATCATTTGGTGAGCATGAAGCATCCTTCTTGTTTTCCTTTCTGAGCTATCCAACACGTTTTGGGGCCAGTCACTCACTCTAAAACTGTAAGTTAGGACAGGAAGAGCAAATTGCTTTATAGCTTGAATGTTATTCCTAGATGTCAGTGCTGTTTTCAGGATTAATTTAAGTCTTCTGATGTATTCCTTACTAAGTTTTTTTTCACATTTGTTCATGTTTTAATGTTGATCCTTCAGCGATTCCCAAATATTTATACACTCCTTTTTGCTCAAGTTCTTTTATATCACATTCTTGTCCCAAACTGTTTTCCTGGTGTTGCAGTTTTCCTGCTTTAAAGGTTGCTTTTGCACATTTATCAAGACCAAATGACATTCTTATATCATCTGAAAAAGTTTTGACAACTTGCAGTTGTGCTTTCAGTTCTTATCTGATGAGCTATACAGTTTTAAATTATCGACAAAGAGAAGGTGAGAAGTCTTAACACTTTGTTGTTTTCTAGGAGCCAGATTATAGCCATGACCTAAGCTGTTAAGTAAACAGCTTAATGGATTAAGGGCAAGACAGAATAGTAACGGTGACAGAGAGTCACCCTGGAATATCCCCCTTTGAATTTTTATCCCTGAGATAACAATTTGTCCTTTATCATGGCTTAATTGCAAAGTGGTCTGCCACTGTTTCATGGTCACTGTAATTTAGTCGATACATTTTTAAGTACTCTTTTATCTATGAATGAGGGATACTATCAAATGCTTTTTGTAGTCAATCCATGCCATACCTAGGTTCTGTTTCCATTATTAATGCTTTCCATAGTGGGAGTTATAGTGAAATAGCAGACCTCCCAGGGTGGTGAGGCCCTCTGTCTGTGACATCAGAGCTCACAACACCCATGGGTGGTTCCTTATTTCCTTGTAATGTGCACCCCATTGGGCATTATTGCTTGCATACTTCAAGCAGTTAAATCTGTGCAGTCATTGAGCTTAGGGACCACAGCTGTGCATCCTTATGTGTTCACTTGAGAAGGACATTTACATTTTTAATAGGGAGCACATGCTGGGACTATAGGTGTGAAAGGGAAGCTATTACTACAGAATTTGTGCTGTAGGCATATTAAAGACATATGCTCGGATGGAATTTTAGGCATGGAATAGTAAAATTAACATTCAGCATGAACCAATAATAGCAGGGGAAACTCAAGCATACAGAACAAAACTTTGTAGCTACTGCCTCATCCATGTGAATGGAGACATTTTCACCTCTCCTCATAGCTTTTGTTTTATAGGTTCATAGATTTGTACTAGACTAACTGCACTTGTGGGCCATTTTAAGTCTAGCCAGTTACCCCAAGTGAGAATTAAACCCTGCACCTTGTGTCTGTAAGGTAAACACCTTAACTATTAAGCCAACCTCCCACCCATTTCATTTCTTTTGTCATTGAAAAGTTCTCTGACTCAGTGCTCATGTGACAAAGCCTAACACATAGCCTGAATAATGGAAGCAGGCAAAGAATAACACACTTGAAAATGACCTAAAATTACATCCCATAATGTATATTGCAACATTTTGTTAAATTGTTGCTATCATTTTTTATGTTTACTTGAATATATAAATAATATCAGGATTTTATTCAAAATATAATGTCATAAATTGTAAAAGAAATTGCAGTTTTTATATGAAGATCAATATAAAAATTGTGGAGCTTGAAGGAAAAATAACACATTGGTCCTGGTCATATTTATTTATTTATTTTATTTTACATTTGTTAACCGGGGAAGTCCAAATGGACACATGTCCGTTTTCAGTGGACGCCCAGGTAGAAAAGCTCCAGTTATACCAGTAAAGTACAGAATAAGAAGCACAAATATATACACCTATAGCACAGAAATGTCTAATACAAGTCAAGAAATGGTATGTAGGAATAATCTACTCTATTACATAGTTATTTTTGTACATATAACAAGGTTAGGCACTCAGAGTATATAATAGTATTATTCTAATGTTATAGGAACAACAGGTCACTAGTGGCATTTTATACATGATTTGTAGTGAGACTCACAGAAAGCAGTTATCAGCTTATTAGTTATAAGTTTCATGGAGTTACTACAGAAAAGACAGTGATGAACAAGTGAATTTTAGAGTTATACTTTTATACTTTTACTTCTTTATATGTTAGTGGTAATTGTGTGATAGAAAGCATTTGGAAAGGTGCTTTTGGAGACTATAGAGTTATTGATCAGCCGGGGGTTGTGCAAGGGCAGATCCATTTGGAAAGGAGGTAGTTTTTTAAGGCTGGTTTAAAAGTTTTTGGTGATGATAGGTAGGTAAGATCAGTTGGAAGGATATTCCAAAGCTTGTCGATATAGCTTGAGAAGAGGGAATCTCCTGCTTGATTTTTGAATATATAGGTTTCTATGTGATTTTTGTTGGTGGATCAGAGTTCTGGCAGTAGTATAGGGTTTAATAAGGGTTTGTAGAGCAGGTATTTTTTTAGGCTCAGAGGATTTTATGGGCCATTAAGAGTTGTGAATAGTGTAATAGATGGGGCAATTCTAACCAATTTAGCTGTTTGAGTGCTAGCCAGTGATGAGATCTAGCTGGGGAATTTGTGGCAAATCTTGCTATTTTATTGTAGCAGGTTTCAAGTTTTTGTAAATCAGATTGTTTAGATTAGTGAGAATGGGTGCAGCATATAATTAGGTGGAGAGTAGGTGGGTTTGAGGATTAGTTATTTTGATGTTATTTGTGAAGTAGTGTTTGTTTCTATGTAGGGTAGCAAGTTTTTTGTGTACTTTTTTAACTGTCTCAGCTATATGAATATCAAATCTGAGTTTATGGTCAATTTCTATTCCCAGTAGTTTAGTATGCTCTGAGGGGATTTTGCAGGTATTGTTATGGGAGGTTGTGTAGAAAGTGTTAGGGAAGAATGAAGTTTTGTTGGGAGAAAATACTAATAGTTTGGTCTTTTTAGGATTTAAGATTAAATTTGCATTTGTTAGCCAGGACTCAACTTCCTGAAAGGCTTTCTGAGTAAGTGATTGAAGTTCTAGTAAGGAGGGTACAGAATATATCACAACTGAGTCATCTGCATATTGTATGAGCGATGCATTAGTCAGATGGAGGTTATTAGCAAATACTGAGAATAGGAGTGGGCCTAGTATAGAGCACTGAGGAACTCTTAGTTCAACTGGTAAGAAGGGTCATAGGGTCTGTTTCCATATAACTGCTTGTTGATGTCCTGTGAGGTAACATTTGAACCATGCAAGGGTGGTATTACAGAAATGTAAGTCTGAAAGGGTGTTAAGGAGGTGGGTATGGGAGACCATATCAAATGCTTTTGACAGGTCCAGGAAGATAGAAGAGGCATAGTGATTGTGGCTCCTATGAAGATTGATGGTGTTAGTAAATGACAGTAATGCTGTTGTTGTACTGTGCAAGGGCCTAAAACCGTGCTGGGTATTGGTGAGGAGTTTGTTATTAAGTAGGTAGTCTGTGACTTGCTTATGAATTACTCTTTCTAGAATTATAGAGAGTGGTGACAATATTGCAATAGGTCGATAGTTGTTAAGGTTGGTAGATGGTCCGCCCTTATGTAGTGGAATAATGTAAGTGGTTTTCCAGATGGTAGGTACCTGCTGTTCTGTTATTGAATGGTTGATTAGTATTGATACAGGGTATGCTATACCATCTGCTGTCAGCTTTAAGTATTCTGCGGGTAGACTGTTGGCTGCTGGTGTGGTTGGTCTTTAGAAGTTTTTTGATGGTATCTGTTGCAGAGAGAAGGTAGATGTGATGTTTGGGATTGGGAAAAAGGGACTGTTTGTAGTTGGTGTTTGATTTTTAGCTAGTTCTAGGATGGTCTTAGTAAAATACTGTTGAATTGTGTGGCTACATTATATACGGTATTACTGTTGGTGGGGGGGGGGGCGTTTTTCCTGGGTGTAGATTATTATTTATTGTGGACAAAAATCTTTGTGGGTTTTTCTGATGTTTGGCTTGTATTTCAGTGTAGTAGTTAACTTTATCTGTTTTAATTTGCTTTTCTGCTTTATTCCTAAGCTCCCGGTAAGACTAGAATATGAGTTGAGTCCTATTAATTTTCCAAGAAGTCCAAGCCTTATCTTTAAGCCTGAGGAGATTTAGAGTTTCTTTTTTTAGCCATGGGGCATAGTTAGTCTTAATACGTATATATCTGCTTGGTACCTGTGCATCTAGAATGGTAAGGAAAGTATTATTGAAGTACTTTGCTGCATCTTGCAGGGGTAGAAATTTTAGAGGTGTCCAATTACAGTTTTTTAGCATCTCTGTAAGCTTGCAGGGTTTAAGTTGCTTTTTATTTCTTATTTGTTGCATAATGGGTTGTTTAACTTCTGTTGTTTTCTTCCTGACCAGACAGCTGGGAAAATGATTACTGAGGCTGTCTGGTAGACAACCTGAGAGCGGGTATAGGGCTGGTCTGTTTGTTAGCATCCAGTCTAAGGTGGACTGTCTGTCTGAAGTTTTATTAACTCTTGTTGGTCCCATGATGAGTTGAGAGAAACCATGTAGGTTTACATGTCTTTTGGGCTGCTGGGAATTGCAATATAACCAGCTGCCAGCTCAAGAGGGTTGAAATATTACACACTTTTCTTATTTCACAAACACTAACATGACAGAAAGCTGGTTTGCTGGCATGCAAAATCAAATTTAAACATGGTTTATGTGGTTTCCATTTAAATTACAGTATTCACGACAAAATAAGAGGTGATTCAAAACTTACAATAAATACATGCTAAATGCATAACAGTGCCACTCTGGTTCCACAAAAAATGAAAAACAAGGAATGTTACCAAACAGTCTCATTTTTTCTTTACTTACTTTATCACTTTAATATCTGTTTTCTTTTGGTCACTGTCCAACTTCAGCAACTCAGATGTAACATGCCCTTCTATAGGCTCTACCATATTTCTCCTTTGTACTCAACATGCACAACTGAGAAAGTACAAATACTATTACAGAGTATATACGCTACAGTTATTGACTCAAAGAGAGTAAGAATTGAGAATACAGAAGTTAACACAGTCTGTAAGTGTGCAGCTCATTTAATAGTTTTATTTTTGTGCAAAGATACCCCCTAGCATGTCAACATACAGGTTAGCAATTCAAGCACTATCTGTGTTATATATTTTTTTCAAATAACAATTTTAAAGTCCAGTTATGTGCCTTGGAAGAATACTGGTTTAGAATACTGAAAATAATTATCTGGTATCACATTTAAACTTTTAAAACAACATATATTCTCATTTAAAATGTTAATGTTGGCATCTGTAGACTTAAATAGCATGTTTTAAAGTAGCAAGATTTCCACTACTTAAAAAAGGAAAATAGATACATAATCTGTGCTAAGCAGTCTATCACAAAATTAGGCATAAAATGTTTTAACTGTCATGTTGTTTCATAGACTATATCCCCTATATTCCCAGATGCGCATACCCAAAATTATGTACTAAAAAATAAGGGAAAATAACACTGCATTAACCTCTTTCTTGAATGTCTTCTCCAATAGCCTCCATCCTTAAATGAAAGAAAAGGTAATTGTAGTTGAACTTGGAAATCACATGACTTACTGCTTCTGAGGTAACCAAATGTTTAGACAAAAGTGGCATTTTGTGATTTTACAAGCTGCCCCTCTCATGCTTCATTAAGAAGTAACATTTGAGCGCTGCCTCTGATTAGATATCACAGATTAAAACAATAAATACAAATTTGAGTGGGAACATACCAAGTCATGCTCTATAGGAATGAAGCCAATTAGCTGACCGTTCATGTGTGGTCTAGATCCATAGGTTATCATTTGAAATGTTGGGACCCACTATTGCAAGTCCCAAAAGACAGAAAATGAATGGCCAAAAAATGGACTTGCATGTACCAAGTCTGAGATGGTAATTACCCCTGCCTTAAATATTCCCTTTTTTCTGAGGTATGGTAATCTCGGAGTTGGTATATATAAGTTTGAAAGGGTATGGGGAGCTTGTCCTCCATATCTG
The DNA here is from genome assembly GCF_019279795.1 of Protopterus annectens. Lineage (NCBI taxonomy): Eukaryota > Metazoa > Chordata > Ceratodontiformes > Protopteridae > Protopterus > Protopterus annectens. Next base: position 752,567,819 of record NC_056748.1, read on the forward strand.
GGGAGGGGCAAGGGACTGTCACCCTACAAAAACAAGTTTAAAGGAGTAGACCAATTTTTGAGATTCCCTCTTTTCCTGGATTTTCATTTTTTTCCAGCTTGTTGGCCCTCAACATTTCAAGTGCTGACACTTCAATAGAGATCCAGATTCATGTCCAACAAGACAAGAGATGGACTACCTTGGCTGTCTCCTACCAGCAACTTGACAAATTGCCTCTTGCTTCTTTGTCTACATTTTTTTTGTCTTCATTAAAAGAAGCTTGTGTTGTCCCAATTGAAAACAAGCATTACTTAAATCACACTGATTTGAAAAATTGCCACCCTGTCTCTAACCTTCTAAAGTTACTGAAAAGAAAGTTTGTTCACTATTTGATTTAATTTTCAAACAATATCATGCTCATGGCACATTCTGGTCTGGTTTTGGCACTAAACATGGCACTTTAATGGTCTTTATATGGGTCATTAAGGACTTTTTACTAACAGAGGGCCAATGGTATTTTTTTGTTTCTGGTTCTCCTTCATTTCTTTTTGACATTTGCCATGGTAGGTCATACTATATATTTAGAACAGCTCCAAAACTATTTTGGAGCTATGAGAATGTACGGAGATTGTTTGTCTTTTTGCTCTCAGGGCATTCTTAGCAGACTGTGTCTGGCATAACCTCTTTGTTATCTTTTCCAGCCAAAGTCTCTATTTTGGGACTATTGTGCACTGTGTAAATGCTTCCATTGCATGAATGCATTAGGAAGAAATCTGTACAGTACCATTGCTATGCTGATGATACTTAGCTTTACCTCTCTTTTCCTCAGGAAAAATAGTTATTTTGTTGATTCGAGTTGAGACTTGGAATGCATCTAAGATTGGATGACTGCTAATCATCTGAAGCCTAACAAAGACAAAATCATTGCCATGGATACCCATGGCACCCTAACAGATCACAATTGAATAACTGTAAGCCTTCTGTTCTTTATTTGAAGACTGGATGATATTTGTTAGGAATGTTAAAGATCTTGTTATAATTATTATTATTATTAATTCATCTTAATAATATCTCTTGTAATAAGTTCATGTTTCTACTAGAACACCTTTCAGTGGTGGAATATGCCTGGTGTCTTCATATCTTGTTTATTGCAACTCCTTTACTCTAAGGCTTTTTAACAGAGAACTGGGTCATCTGCAGAACTGTACAGTTCAGTTACTAACAGATATTTCAGTTCATATTAGTCTGTTTCTCCAACGTGTGTATGAGCTACTGGTTAAAGCTCACATAATCTTTAAAGTTCTGCTGTTAGTTTACTTAAATATGGATCCTCCATATCTTAAGGAACGTCTGGCCTCATACTATCTGTTTAAACCCTTTATTCCTCTTCCATGGATTTACTGGAGGTGCACATAATGTATTTGGGGACTCATCATACTGTGTACCTCTGGAACCTTAGTGGTTGAGAGAGTGCCCTAAATTGTCAAGATTTAAGAGGTCCCTTAAAAGTAATTTCTTTAAGATATGATATTGACTACTGTCAGTGTTATTTATTTTTTTCTATTTATTGGACAGTTATCATCGACAATTTAATTGTTACTTGTAGTCTGTTTTTATCTGTATGCTATTTTTCTTTATATTTTTTTGTTAATCTATTTGCCCTATGGTTACATTTCGGTAATGCATGTCAATACAAATTTGAATTTATAACAAAACCAAGCATTAAGTGGGTTAACAAATCAATGATGCATTCCACAAACTGATATGGTTCATGAGTTACAGCTAAGAACAGGAAGAATTTCTAGTTGAGTTTGAATCCATTTCTTTGAACTGGGAGTTGTATCAAATTTTTATAGTTTAAGTTACTCACACTGTCTCTATCCGTCTCATACTGTACAGACTTGTGCTTCTTTCTGCAAGCAAACTGTAAATATTGCCAGAGAAATAAAAATTCCTGACCCATGTTCTACCTTGTTGACTGGCAGAGTGAACTGTAACATTTTAATTTTACCATTATCTGTTTATTTATCCCTTATTCTACACTATTTTCTTTCCTATAATCAGTGTTATCATGACGATGAAACTGCAGATTAAAGAATGCAGTTGCCTTTTCAATTCTTTGGCAGAGAATTATAATGTTTTGTAGAGATTATATCAATGTTAAGTGCTTGCTGTGTTCATAGGCTCATAGATTAGTACTAAGCTAACTGTCTTGTGGGTGATTTTAAGCTTAACCAATTACCTCATGTGAGAATGAAACCTTGCGCCTTGCGCCTATAGGGTAAATAACTTAACCAGGATCCCAAATAGGTGTGCACTGGTGTCACAAATATTTGTGGTAGTGATACAGCTGAGGAAACTGTATCATTTTCCCCTCATAAGTTCTCTAAGCAGTTTTATTAATATACTAATATTCCTGAGAATGTGTTGTTAAATGTGAAATTGCTGTAGTGAGTAAAGTTTTATTTTACCCCAAGGTGTGGTAGTGTTGGAATGAGTATAATTAATTAAGAGAAATGTCAGGGGACAAAGCCACAACCAAAACACCTTCATGATTTACATTTTGGAGGATGCACACTTTATTTACTTGTTTTTTAGGGTGCAGCAGTCATATTTTTAGGTGCTTATGATCAGTTAGGTATGATTTAATAAACAATATTTCAACAGACTATAGCTATATTCCCATTACATATTCATCACAGAAACTACTACTGTGAAGGAAGCAGATTATTTAAGTTGATTTTTATGATTATTACTGAGCAAATCAGCTGAGATAATGGCACACTATCTAGATGGCGTAGAAAGACTAACAGTTTTCTATACTTTTCTTCAGAGAAGTGGCCCATATCCACCTATGGAACAAGGTGAACAGAATAGGCTTCTACTATAGTCAGACACAAGCTGTGGTGTGATAACTTGAGTAGGAGGTGTACGTTAAAACATTTACCACTAAATGGTCATGAAGATGAGTAGAGCAAAATGACCTAAGAGTGCCTTTTACACTGAAGCCAGCTTTTTTCCTGTAATGAGTGAGAGTATGGAATGGCAGGTGGTATACTTAAAGCAGAAAAGCAGAGGGAGACAGAGAAGGAAAGAGAGTGAGAAAAAGACAGAAAGCAACAGAATGGAGGAAATAACCAAAATGTATGATCAGAGGCTACAAGAAATGAAAAGGCACCCTAGAGCAATCTATGTACAACCCAAGAGGTGATTATGAAAGTGTGATTGCCTGGGGATGGGTCAAAGCTGCCTATCAGTTTTGTACATGTGATTGTTTTTCACTTGTTATAAAGTTATGTTATAGTCGCACTTCTTTTATATAACCTTGTAACTACCACCATATGTGCCTCAGTACAGGTTTAATGCTTTTATACATTCTTCATTTCATTTGCCTCTGAATGCCTTATCTTCTTCTGCAGTCCACAGAGTTGGATGGGGATTCCTGCAGCCACTCCAAGTTCAGGAACTCGCAACCAGAGACTAGAAAAGCTGTAACCTCAACTGATTAGTTTCTTGTGGTCGAATTTGAAATTAAGTTCAGCCATGCAGTGGCTGCACCATCTACTCGTGTCCTGGGAGATGGATTGATGCAAGTGCTCACCATGGAACAAGTAAGTGAGGAAGGGGAGGAGGGAGGATGCTGTTAGGATTAGGGAGGGGGACCTGGAGGGTGGTATAGACTTTAGGGTTAGGGAAGGGGATAGGGTAGGGTTGGGGATTTTAGGTTTGAGCACAGATGCAGAGTTTAGGTTTAGGGAAGGGGGAAGAAGATTGTAGTTCAGGGAGTGATAGGGACTATAGGGATAGGAAGGAGGACAAGGATTTTAGGTTTAGGGATGGGAGTCATATCAGGTTTTTATAGTTGGATGGGAGGGAGGAAGGAGATTTTAGGTTTAGGGAACAATCAAGACTTAAGGGTTAGGAAGGAAAAGGGGATTATAAGTTTAGGGAGGTATGTTGGACTTTATAGGTTCATAGGCTGGTACTAGGCTATCAGCCCTAGGGCCTATACAAGCCTAGCCATAACAATTCCCTGGATATTTCTTCCCACAATATTTACTTCTCTGGACCCCTGCCTAGCAGGGCGACTGACATGATCCCTGTGGTGAATTTCCTATCTCCCATCCAATTGTCAAGGTTCCTTTTGAAGAGGGCCAAGGAGGCGCTCTGCTTGATATGTATGGGCAGTATATTCCAGAGTATGGGGGTCTCTGGGTCAGGAACCTATCCCTCCAGCATGTTTTGTTCATTGTGATGACAAGGTTTAAATCCTGTGAGAGTGTGGCTCTGAGGGATTGGGATTTCTTTAAGTGGAGCATGTCCAACAGCTCAGGGTTTGACATGGCCTTGTATGTTAAGCAGAGATCACCTCTGAGTAGACGATATGCCACAGAGTATAGCTGGAGTTTTTTTAGACGGTCAGCATATGGCATCTGCTTTAAGCCTGTGATTCTTTTAGTGAGGTATTTCTGTTGGCTTTCCAGCAGTTGCAGAGGTCTTGTGAGGTACATACCAAACAGGGCATTATACTCTATAATGGGTCTAATGAGGGATGAGTACAGTGTGACAATGACCTCCTTTTTAATGAATGAAAAGCCCTTAGTGATGAGGTGTGCCACATAGAAGGATTTCCTGACTGTTGTGGTGATGTGGTTATCGAAAGTGAGACCACCTGTGTCCCTAAGTCTCTCATCACACTTTTAATGTTTAGTGTACTGCCACCTATGTGGTAATTCATGGGTACATGTTTTTTTCCAAAGGGGATAACTACACATTTCTTGGCATTAAGCTTGAGCCCATGGTCCTGACACCAGGCATCTGTTTCTGTAAGGCCCTTTTGTAAATATGCATATCATTTGGGGATTCAATAATGGCTCCCAGTTTGCAGTCATCTGCGAACTTTGTTAGCCAGAGTCCCTTAATGTTGGCCTGTACTTCAGAGAAGTAGATGCCAAACAAGAGTGGTCCAGGACTGAACCCTGAGGTACTCCACTTGTCACTTGTCTGGAGCTGGATTTGAAGTTGGCTACTTTTACAGTCTGGGTTCTGTCAGTAAGCCAGTTGGCAACCCATCGAGTGATGTAGGGATTTATGCCCAGCTTAGTAAGTTTATCTATGATTCCAGAGTGGGGGATGGTGTTGAAGGCCTTGGCGAGGTTCAGATAGGCTGTGTGGACTGCCTTACCCTCATCCACAGCTATGGAGACTGATTCGAAGAAGTCAATCAGATTCAGGAGACAAGATCGGCCCTTCACAAACCCAAACTGGGTGGGGTCCAGTGTTTGAAGGTTGCCAATGTCTTTGTTTATAAGTTCCATGATAATGCGTTCCATGCCCTTGCAGATCAGGCTCGTCAGACTGATGGGACGGTAGTTCCAGGGATCCATGGTGGATCACCCCTTGTGGAGTGGGATAACTGTAGCTGCGCACCACTCAGTGGGCACAAAGCCTGAGGTGAGGCTATGATTAAACATGACACTTAGGTGAGGTGCCAGTTCATTTTGTAGTTCATGTAGTACACAGCCTGGGATGTCATCTGGCCCCATGGATGCTGTATTCTTAGCTTTGGAGAGTGCATTTTCTACCTGTGTGGCTGTGATTACCAGAATTTGGCAATCTTTTGGTATTGAGATGGGCCCTTTAGGGGGTGAGAGGGGGAGAAGTTGGCACTAAATCAATATGCCAGGATATTGGCAATATCCTTGGGATCAGTATATTTAATGCCATTCTGTTGAAGCTCAGAGCAGATCTGAGCCTTGCCATTTAGATTCTTGACATAACTATAGAATGCCTTGTGGTTGTCTTTGGAATCTTTGGCACTTTTATTTTCATAACTAGCTTTTGAGGATTTTATGAGGGATCTCAGCTTCTTACTGAGGCTGGTGAGGGAGTTTTTTGCATCCTTGGATTTTCCTCTTTTCGGCAAAAGTTTGTTCCTTCTGTTGTATAGTTTGTATATAGCAGGGGACCACCAGATTGGCTACCTTTTTTTGGAGGAGAGCATCTTGGTTCTATTTGGGAAGGCACGATTCATGCACAAGTGGATGTGCTCATACAGTGCCTTAGTGCAGGATTCTGCAGTCGAACTTTCAGATCCCATCTGCATGGGTGTCATGAAGTTTGTCACTTCTGACTTCAGTAGCATGAAGTTGGCTTTGGAGACGTTTTTTAAGGAGGTTTCCTTACTGGGGGGTGGGGATGGGATGTGGATGTCAAGGGTGATTTGCTTATGGTCAGACCTGACCAATGAGGGGGTGACCACTGGTGTCGAGCATCTATCTCCCATGTTGGTAATGACCAGGTCTAGGATATTGGAGCCCCTGGTGGGACAATGGATTAGTTGATCCAGGGCATTGGAATTTATGAATTCCAAGAACCGTTGGGAAAAGGAGTTGGTACCCGAGTAGTTTTCCCAGTTAATGGCAGGGTAGTTGAAATCACCCAGTATTAGGATGTTTGGTTGTATCTTAATATTTTCCAGTATGTTTAGAAAGGTGTAGTGAGAATCTTGGGACATGATGGTGGATCTGTAGCAAGCTACAGTTTGGATTGCAGTCTTACCTAGTGTTAGTTGCATCTGGAGAATTCCAGATGCATTGTGTTGGGCAACTAGCCTGGAGGTGTGAATATCCTTGGTGAATATGGGCACTCCTCCACCTTTAGTGTTTTGGTCTTGGTTTTGTGGCCGAAAAGTGTGGTAAGAGTTGTAGCCTGGTATTGCAGCGGTGCTCTCTGGAGCCTTGAACCAGGTCTCATTTATTTCTCAGATATCGATGTTCTCCAGTTTTAAGAGTGCCTCGAGAGAGTGCATTTTGGGCAGGAGTTTTTAGGGTTAGGATTAGGGTTCTGGTAGGGATAGTTTGCATTACAGGAAATGAGTTACTGGGATTTAGAGCACTTGCTGAAATGAGTAAGTGGTAATGAGGATGTGTTTCTCTAGAAAATGTGTTTTGAGCACATGTAGTATACCAGGCTAAGGGATGCATAGAGCTGCTTGAGCAAGGTAAGTGGGGAAGGGAGTAGGAAGGGTGCTGTTAGGTTTAAGAAGGGAGACCGAGTATAGTTCAGGCTTTAGAGTTAGGGAGATGGGGATTATAGGTTTAGGGTATGATAGAGACTTTAGGATTAGCAAGGGTAATGGGGATTTTTGGTTTAGTGAGCTATCATGAATGAGTGAGGGAAGGGAACTTTAGATTTAGTCACCCATCTGGACCTTAGGTGTAGGGAAGGGGAAAGAGGATTTTAAATTTAGGCAGCATTAGGTACTTTAGGGTTATAGAGGGGGACAAGGGTTTTAAGTTTAGGGAGTGATAGTGGACAGGAGGGGAAGTGGATTTTAGGTTTAGGGAGCATTCCAAAATGGGAGAAGGAAGGGGGCATTATGTTTAGGGAACAACTGGGACTTCAGGGTTATGGTGGGGAAGGGATGTTAGGTTTATGGAGGGATGGGGGACCTAAGGGTTAGACACTCAGTGGAAGTTATTATGGTTAGGATCAGAGTTCTGGTAGAGATAGCTAGCTCTACAGAGAATGAGTTACTGGGAGTTAGAGTACTTTCAGAAATGAATGAGTGCAGCAAGGATGTTTATGTCAGGAAATGGATCTCAAGCACATGTAGTAGACCCACTGGGTACCTTAGTGAAACTAAAATGAGTGGAACAGAGATGGGATACCATTTACTGGGCCAACACAGGTTTGTTAAAATACAACCTATTTGATTTTTTTGACTGCATGCACCCTTTGTTAGGCCTTAGCAAGCTATTGGTGATAAGAAAGAAGATAATACATCAATTCTTTCTCCATTAATTTGAAGAACATTTTCAAATTTACCATTGTGTAAAAAATGTCAACTGATGTAACCCTCTGCACATTTGAATTAACAAGGTTTAAAATCCTGGCTATAATGGAGAACACTGAACCTTGCACAACTGATTATCCAGAATAGTGTTGATGTGGTTTTGTGAGCTGACAGAAGTGCCTGGTTTCCAGTAACAACCTTGCAGTAGATTTTTTTTCTTAAACATGTTACAACTGTTTTAAACCTAGCAAATAAAATGGCACTTTGTCTTATTTGTTCAATTTGAAGAACTTCTCTTGCATTTAAACAGCTCAGGCAGAAAAATGATGGGTACAAGCTCTGTACTCCCTATGAAATAGCTTATCCACACTTAATCAAAGAAACTGTTCATTCTCAATGGATTGAATGCACACTTTCCCTAAAACCAATCTGAAAACTTCAAAATAAGGGTTTTTTGCAGGGAGGGACCAATTTCTCCATGTAAAACCCATGTGGGGACAAGCCTCTATCACCCCCTGAGCTTAAATATACTAATTCTGTGGTTGAACAACAATGTGGAAAGAGAATGTTTCTGATAAACTTTATAGCGGTTCCTGCTCAAACAGTGATTTCCCACATACCAAAGACAGGTTTTGCAAACTTGAGTTTGGACAGTATAACCTGATCAACTGGACATCAGTCACCTGCAGGGAAACATCCTGAATGTGGTCTGCCTTTGCACTGTTAAACAATGCACGACACAAAGGACAGACAGACCAACCTGCTGAACCAGCCCTGCAGGCATTGTAGCTAGGCACAGTGCAATCATCACTCTCAGCATACAGGAATACACAGCTCTTAGACATGACACAAATTCCTGACAGAGGGTATAAAACCTAAACTGATGGCTTTGTGGTCTGAAATCAAAATATAAAGATATTTCCCACATGTTATATGACAAATCAACCATAAACACTAGTTTATAAGCCAATGTATACATTTTACAGAACCTGTTCATTTTCTAAACAATTGCCTTTTAGAAAAAAAATATTTATCCATTTACTTCTTTGTTCAGGACTGACTTCTGTGGGATCATTTCAACAAGCATAAAAACCAAAAAAATAACATTAGAATTGTTTTGTATACTGTCTAGTCATAAAGAATATATATTCTAAAACAAATTAGTTGTATAAGATAATTTAAACAGAGCCCACATTAACAGGAAACACTAATATAAATGAATAGTTACAGTTACACTAAACAGATAGTTATATGTCTAAAACTGCACAAATATTTAGCCAAAGTAAGTTTTAGAATCTACTTCTGTTACCAAAAGTCTAGGGAGAGGTCATCACAGCACACCCTTTAGAGAGGTGTGAGAGAAGAACTGCAGAAATGTTTTAGTAGCACAGAGTTGATCATTCTTTGATAAATGTTTTATTCTATTCAGAGTTACTGGGAAACCAAGTAAGTGGTATCAGGTAAAAAAAAAATCAGTCCTGTGTAAGATGCCATTCTATTGCAGGATGCATTCCCACAATCAGTCACAAACTGCACAAGCACAAACTTTGCGAGAGTGTAGCTTAGGGATTGCCAAGAAGCCTAATGGAATATCTGTTGTGATAGAAGCCTCCTTGATAATCCACTTATTGGAAGGGTGGCCTAATGGTTAAGGTATTTGCCTTACAAACACAAGGTACAGGGTTTGATTCTCACAAGGGATAATTGGCTAGGCTTAAAAAATGGCTTGCAAGGGCGGTTAGTCTAGTACTAATCTATGAACCTATGAACAAGGGCATGGCTTGGACATGCAGACTCTACCTAGAAGGTACCTCGGCTGGAAACTGACTTGCCAAACCAAGAAATGATATACCACAATGATATGTCACAAAACCTTCTTATCCAGAAAACCATCAACTTTGTGCTTTCATCCATTATAACAGCTGTCCTTCTTCAGACTTAAAAAAACTTAAAAGCAATGAGATTATACAATAACAATCAACTGGATCCATTAAAAAATCTAATATGTAAGTACACATTTTAAAATTGTAGGCCTCACAAACATGAGGTGCATTTTATATTAAATATAGCAATATATTTCATCATTTGCATAACATTTTTATAATATGCTTTATGCCTCTGATAGTTTGTTTTTATATGACTGGATACTAAAGTAAATAAATAAATAAACACTAACGGTATCTAGCTTGTCAAAAAACTATATGCCTGCAAAATAAAACTGATTATGTTTAAACTAACACAGAACTACAATATAAATCTAAGAAACTCATGACATAAGTCTCATTAAACTTGATTATGTAGGTGCAACACATATATATGTGTATAGGATTATACTTTACTTCAGAACTAGATTTAAAAGATATTAATGAGACACTCCACTAATGCAAACATGCAGGCTGCCTCAAGCTCTATTCAGAAGCAACTTAAACAATTAAACTAGCACATTAATGTCCATGAAATACATTTTTTAGAGTAAAAGAAACACAGTACAAAATGGATAACTGGAATAGGTGGTGGTCTGGTTTGAGTGATACATGAAATGTAGAATAAGGGAAATTGTTTTGGATTAATGAGTTTGCTTTTCATCACAAAAACTCATTCCCTATACTTTCTCTGCAAAGTATTTCATGTTACATACCATACCTACAAATATTTCATGTATTTATCTGTCTATACTTATCTATTTATATCTATATCTAATTATGTGCATGTGTATGTATATACACACATATATATTTATATGATTCTACAACAATACACCAAAAAACAAAATCAAATGGAAAGTGATCAAATACAGCTGATCGATCCCCAGTTGACTGAAAAAACAAACAAAAAAGTTTAAACATGTTTTTTGCAGGGGTACAATCCCCCCCCCCTGCACCCCCGACACTCCCTGCTAATTATATATGCCAATTCTATGATCACAATACAGTGTGGAAAGGGTAAATTATCTCATCCCCATTGTACCACAATCTCGCACTGAAAAAAAAAGCCAGTACATGCAATCAGCTGATTTTCGATCAAACAACTTTTCGCTGCCTTTTTTCAGCTCGACACGTTGCCTTCTCAATGGGTTACATTCTCTTGATATGTTGTTGGAAGAAAGAATAGTTCCACTATAGTCTTTAAATACTCAGTTTGATGACAGCTTCTCTTGCCTGCATGTTTGCCAATATCTGTATTGTAATCAGTTGCTGTTTAGTTGACTATAACAGTAACAAGGTGTTGTTTATTAGTTGCAATGGTGTAACCATAGAGTCAATAGATATACATAAGGAGATGTGGTAGCTGTAGCTCACACTGAGAGGTGTGAGGAGGGACAGAGTCCACTACATAGAGGGTTTCTGTAGATGTTTTGGTATCTGAGATGTTAAATATATCTTGGATGCTATTACTGTAGCAATCAATTGTTTTTATCTTTGTTTATATGGCTCTGAAATGGGATGCATGTTTTGATGTAAATATGATTCTCTACATTGGTGATTTGTTTGTTTTGTCCTGGAGATAGTTTACATTTCTGGAAAACAAGCTTGTATTGTTGATAAATAGTTATTTTGATGGGTATTGATCACTAATATGTAGTTTGCTGGCCTATTTTCTTGACATAATCCTATATAATCATGCATATCAGAGGTTTAGCTGGAGTGAGGCAAAGGGGAAATCTGCTTCAGGTGCAAAGTATTAGGCAGTAAGATTGGTACGTGCTGATTGTTCAGTCGTGTAGCACTGGCATTAATTGTCATGCTGGCGATTCTGAATGTCAGTACTATCTTTGCAGCTAGGACTGAAGTGCTTTGTATGTCATATATCTTGTAGCAAGCAGGTTGCCACAATTTGAAAAGTAGAAAAGTAGAAAGAGGTTTTTTTTTGTCCTCAAGATGGGAGAGTGCCAGACTGGGGAGAGCACAGTGCACTAGAATAGCTATCTAGCTATAGCCTCTAATATCTATATCTATATCAATATCTATATCTATATCTATATCTATATCTATGGGTTCCACCCCACTGGTTGAGTGTGAGTTTGGGTAAAAGCTGTGTAACTGACTGTTTATGATAGACTAAATAACTGGTCAAGAGATGTCAGGGACTGAATAATTCCCAGGTTAGGGACTATGCCTTTACCCAGTGTTTGTACAATCTTGGTGATAGTGCATTGTTTGTTTGTTCTTTTATTCTTACATGTTTCAAGGCACACACACACACACACACACACACACACACACACACACACACACACACACACACACACACACACACACACACACACACACACAAATATACACACACGCCAGAGATATCAACACTTATTCAGTTGACACTGGCCAAAATTCACTTCAGTGAACAAAAGCAACTCATTGAAACTCAATTGACTGAAAAAGAAAAAAGCTATCCTTTTGAAATTTGTAAAGATAACTAAAAAAAAAGAAAAGAAAAGAAACCAGACAAGCTTTGTCTGAACAGTGAGCCTGCATTTTTCATAAGGTAAATTGCAGGGTTGAAGATAAGAGTCTGCATACCAGTTATGTATGGTATTGACAGACATCTTCAACTCATCCCTTGTTATGGAGAAAGTTCCCTTGTATTTCAAGGAAACAAGTGTTGTCCCACGTCTGAAGAAATCCAACCCTACCTGCCTCAATGACTTCAGTCCGGTTGTCTTAACCTCAAACGTTATGAAGTGTTTTGAAAGGATTGTGAAGAAACATCTATCTGCTAGTCTGCCCAAGTCCTTTGATCATCTCCAGTTTGCATACCAGGCAAATAAGTTGACTGCAGAGGCAATATCAGTCACACTACACCTTGCACTGAAACACCTGGAAGGGAGGAACAACTACGTAAGGCTGCTATACATCCACTTCAGTTCTGCATTCAATGCTGTGATACCAATGCAACTGGTGGATAAGCTCATGAAACTTGGGATAAACGAGCACCTGTGTAACTGGACTTTTGACTTTCTGACTGGTAGACCACAATGGACATGTGCTGGAAACACCACCTCTCAACGCATAGTCCTGAATATTGGTGTTTCCCAAGGTTGTGTGCTCAGCCCCTTGCTCTTCACCATTCTCGCCTATGACTGTACTGCAAAACATAACTCAAACCATATTATAAAATTCACCGATGATACCACAGTTTTGGGTCTCATTAGTGGTGGGGATGAACATAACTACAGTGATGAGGTGAAAACTTTGATTGCCTGGTGTGACAGGAACAATCTGGACCTGAATTTGAATAAGTCCAAAGAAATAATTATGGGCTTCAGGCAAAAGGCAACAACAGTTCCCCAACCACTCACTATGAAAGGGGAGGTAGTAGAGAGTCAAAACAACCATGTTCCTTGGCCTTCACATCTCAGATGACCTCTCCTGCACTGTTAATTCCAACCATATAGTCAAGAAGTCTCAACAGAGGCTTCACCTCCTATGAAAGCTCAAAAAGGCCCGGCTCCCACTGTGTGCTCTTATCACTTTTTACAGGGAAGCTATCGAGAGCATCCTCACTAACAACTTCACAGCATGGCTCGGCAACTGCATAGCTGCTGAGAAGAAGAAATTAGAGAGGGTAGTGAGGATGGCTGAGAAAATGTTGGGCACAAACCTCCTTTCTATTCAGAAGCTTTTCTTTACAAGAGCAAGAAAGAGAACATACAAAATACTAGCTGATTCAACCCATCTGACCCTCAACTGGTTCTCACAACTTGCGTCTGGAAGGAGGTACCACAGCTTCTGCTGTAGGGCTACCAGATTCAGGAACAGTTTGTATCCTACAGCTGTAAGACTTATTAATACGGACACCAACCATAATACCTGATACAGTGAAGCCTATTTATTTAATCCTGCTGCTCTGAACAATTGCTGACAGTATTACTATTATGCAATATGATGGCTATATTGAGTCACATCTAAGGTTAACAAGTGCAATACAATAACTAAACAGCTGCTATTAACTAGTCTCTATTTATTCTCTATCTTAATGGTGAAGGGGTTTGGTGGTGGGTATTTTTTTTTTATTTACTATTTATCATTGGATAATGGGTATTGAGTTTGTTTATGTAATGTGAACTACCTCTTACATGTCATACGTATTATTTTCTTTTTTATGTTATTTTCTGATACAACTTTATCTGTATTATTTACACTGCATTTCTCTCATGAGCTGACATTTGTAATTTTCTTTAGGCTGCACTTGTGTGGTCTTAAATGACAATAAAGTTTCTTTAAATCTTTTGAATCTTTGATAAGAGCAGGGGGCAAGGTTAGGGTTAGCACAGTGGTTAGGATGAGCAAGAGGTCTACCTTACTTGTGTGTGGTAACATTAACCTTAACCCTGACCCAAACACCCAGACTTACACACTACTTCATGAAAACCCTTTCTTCTAACAACATTAAACAAGACACTCAGGCACACTTCCCTTACATTATTTCACAAGCTTGTCACAAAAACATTCCCTTTCACCTAGTTCTTACTATACCCCAAACCCACAAACTTACATCTATGTGTACACACACACACACACACACACACACACACACACACACACACACACACACACACACACACACACACACACACACACACACACTCTGCCAAAACTTTCAGTATGTCTCAAAGTTTTCGCATTTGCAAACACAGCCACTTACCTTAACAAAAAGCAAATCCTACATGAAACATGAAAAAAGTCAGCATTACCCCCACATTCAGCAAACTCTACACCCCTCAAACGCAACATTCAACACAAAAACACAGCAGTACATTCTGTCAGTCACATTAACATTCAGTAGAATGAACTGCAAATGTGTGTGTGTGTGTGTGTGTGTGTGTGTGTGTGTGTGTGTGTATAGGTAGATGTGTATGCATGTTTGTGTGTGTATATATACACACACACACACATACATACATACATACATATATATATATGTGTGTGTGTGTGTGTGTGTGTGTGTGTGTGTGTGTGTGTGTGTATTTTGAGTAGAAGAAATGGTTATGTAGGTATAATAAATTGCACAAAGGGAAAAAAAATCATGCACTGCGAACTTCAGGACAGACAGTAGCACATCAGATGTGTCTGGTGTGGCTGCTACCTAGAGGGGAATAAGGAGGATAAACAGGTTTGTGTGTGTGTGTGTGTGTGTGTGTGGGGGGGTATTTGAAAGTCAGAAAAAGGATTTCTGTTGTTACAAGAAATTCCACACATTATATTAGTTTCTTCATTGAGCACTGTCTGTGAAGAGGATAGTACAGTTTAGCTCCCACCTCTCCCGACAAATGAAGAGGATTGTTTCCAGGATTTCCTGGTTGTCCACTTGCACACTGTCCTGTGGCATCCCACAGTGGACTTGTGCTGGAATATAGTCAGTACTGGCATCTTGTGTGTTTTCAATATTATGAGATTCAGTGTTTTGAGTTTTCATTGTTATGAAATGTCAAGATTTGGTCTCGATATTTTGGGATTCTATATTCTGAAGTGAATCCACATATATATAAATATATTTTTTTATTTGACATTTGTTAACTGGGTTAGTCCAACTGGGCAGCAGAACACTTTTTCAGTGGACACCTGAGGATAAAAGCTCCACAGATAAACAAATACAAAAACAAAACATCATACAATATTAACATACAAGTGTATATACACAGGAGAAACAGAATACAACTTATAAATGAACATGTTAGAATACAAGAGTAATATTGAGCATTTAAGCAGCCATAGTACATATTAAGTATAAAAAATATAATATAAAAGTTGCATTTGTCATATGTACAAATGTATAATTATGTAATCTTCCTTGGAGCTTTTCTCCTTGGGTCTTCACTGAAAATTGGCTTCTGGCCCAGTTGGACACTACCCGGTTATCAAATGTAAATAAGTAAAACAAATAAATAAGTTAGATTCTGTCTAACTACCACCATCAGAGACAAATTCAAGGTTGGTTGAATATCCTAAAGACCTTGAATGAGAAGTTGTGGTAAAGTGTGAGAGCTGAGGGGGGGTGGGGGAGTAGTTTAGGTGGGAGTGGGAATAAGACAGGTCCAGGAATTAGCAAATAAGGAGAAGTTTGTTCCAGGCATTGGTGACGGAGTGGCTATATAAAATTTTGCCAATATTTTTATTGGGTTTGTAGATGTTTAAGAGATGTAGGTCTGTGCTGCGTAGATTATGCATAGGAGAGTAAGGAGTGATGAGGTCCATGAGGGCAGGACAGTGGGAGGATTGATTTAAGATAGTGTGTGTGTGAGGTGGTGTTGGCAAAGAAGTTGGTTATGTAGCTCAAGCCATTGTAGGTTTTTTTAAAGCTATGAAGTGGTGAGAGCAATAGGGAAGGCTGGCAACAAATCTTGCTATTTTGTTGTAGGTGGTTACAAGTTTACCTAATAGATTGGATTGAAC
>NC_056748.1:752588985-752681485 GCF_019279795.1 Protopterus annectens
CTTGTAAAAAAAAGTTGTTCTGGTTTTTAAGCCCTAACTTTGGTAGGGTTTCTGTCTTTGCACACAGTGCAGACTGGAGAAGTTGTTGACCGCAACTGAGCTACAAAATATAAGTATCTTGATTTTTTTGATTATTTTTACAGATTACTGTTTTTACAATTTAATATATATAAAGCACTTTGTCTATTCAGTATCTTCACAAATCCTTATCTGTTTAAAAACTTTCATTTGTCTCTCTAGTGCTTGCTGTCTGTAGGCTATTGTCCCACCCTCCCTCCCTGTTGGTGTCTTGCTCTTATACTTGGTGGCTTTGCCCCTACTGTGACACACCTCCCAGTCTAGTGACATTAGCTCATTCTGCTTAATACAGAGAGAACATTTAATAAGGCCTTCTGTTCCTCCTTTTCCCTTTCAAAAGTAAAACAAAACTTTTTTTTTCTCTTTCGCCTGAACCTTCTTGTGTTCTGACTGTCCTTCTCAAACATTTTGGAAATATACAGTATATTTCAGAGCATTTGTTATAACTGGATTTGCTATAACTGATTTAAGTATTTTTTTCTGGCTTTTTGATTATTTACTGCTTAGCGACCGCATTTTAGCCTGTTTATACAGCTCTGCATTCTATTTAAACTGTTTTTGTGTTGATTAACTGTTTTGCACTTTTAAAAGTTATTTGTTGCTTAATTTTACCCGAAGGCTAACACACTCAAGTGTGCTAGCCGCTTAAAAGCATTTATAGCATTTACTGTCTGTTTTTCCTCTGTTTTCTGCGAAAAAGAAAAAAACAAAAAAAATCTTGTTTTCCTGCCTTACTGAACTAGAATAGTCCAGTCTTCAGAGTTTGCTGATCTCTGGGCTTTGTCTTGGTTCCTGTGTTATTCCATATCCTTATCTGGATAAAAGGAAGTGTCTTTGTTCACCAGTGGGAGTGGGGAGCACTGAGCGGCCTATTTGTCCCTAGAGGAGTGGTTCCAGCCAGAAACTTGTAGTCTATTGGCCATTTTGGGTCAATTCCTAGCTCTTTTTAGCCCCCTGTAATAAAGCCCGCTTTTAGCGGCGCTTGTATTCAACTCAGCACAGCTCCTCGTGGTGTCCTGCAGAGTACAAGCAGCAGAGAGCAAAAGAGTGACTTTTTCCTGATTTAAGTATTTTTTTCTGGCTTTTTGATTATTTACTGCTTAGCGACTGCATTTTCGCCTGTTTATACAGCTCTGCATTCTATTTAAACTGTTTTTGTGTTGATTAACTGTTTTGCACTTTTAAAAAGTTATTTGTTGCTTAATTTTACCTGTAGGCTAACACACTCAAGTGCGCTAGCCGTTTAAAAGCAGCTATAGCATTTACTGTCTGTTTTTCTTCTGTTTTCTGCAAAAAAAAAATTTTCCCGCCTTACTGAACTAGAATAGTCCAGTCTTCAGAGTTTGCTGATCTCTGGGCTTTGGCTTGGTTCCTGTGCTATTCCATATCCTTATTTGGATAAATGGAAACTTCTTTGTTCACCAGTGGTAGTGGGGAGCACTGAGCAGCCTATTTGTCCCTAGAGCAGTGGTTCCAGCCAGAAACTTGTAGTCTATTGGCCATTTTGGGTCAATTCCTAGCTCTTTTCAACCCCTGCTATAAAGCCCGCTTTAGCGCGCTTTTGTGATTTAGCCGGAGTTGCCCATAGAGCACCATCGGGCAGCGCCGGTTAAACAAGGTTAAACTATTTCTGGCTCTGTAAAGTCTGCTCTTCAATTTTTCCCTTAGAACTTCTCTACTTGCAATCTAAACAGTCTATTCTCTATCTCAAAAGCTCAGCACTTGCTCCTAAAGCATTTTTATATAGGTAAAGTACTTATATACTAAACAAAGTACTACATTAGCCTATAATCCCCTTGAGTACCCATTTCCCTATAGGTCCCTTCTGACTCAGTTACACAGCAAACTTTTTCACTTTTTCTAGCATGTCGAAGGGTCAGTTGCTAGCGTCCTCTCCTGTTCAGCTGGTGAATCTGGGCATCTTGAAGCAATGTTACAGTTGCCTCATGTACACAGACAACCCACTCCTTCTCCCACAAAACACAAATACATGTGAGAGATGCAACTATATAGCCAAACTGGAGGCTGAGCTCTCTCAACTCAGGACTGGCAAGACCAGACAGGAGGTGAAGGAAACCATGCACACCACAAACCCAGTTTCACATAGAACTATCACAACTGCAAAACAAACACATAAACACACAAAGACATACTCGGAGGCACTGATCAAAAATCTACCAAAACTACAGAGGCCTTCAAAGCAGACACCCAAGCAACTGCCACCTCAAGACATAAGACATGCAACACATAGTTCTCAAAGTCAGTGTGCTAAACAGTCACAGCCCTTAAGGCCAAACACAATGCCAGACACACTTGTTATAGGTGACTCCATAGTCAGACACACTGACGTCCCACTCACCAGACTGAACAAGGAAAAGATCACAGTAAGCTGCCTGTCAGGCACTAGAATCCACCACATAACACAAGCACTCAGGTCACTCCACAGCAAGTACAAGTATGACTCAGTCATTGTCCATGCCGGTGTGAACGACCTGAGACGTACTTCCTGGACTACATGAAAAGAGACATAGAGGAGCTCTCAGATTATGTAGCCCAGGCCGGTATGACCCTGA
Source organism: Protopterus annectens (assembly GCF_019279795.1). Lineage (NCBI taxonomy): Eukaryota > Metazoa > Chordata > Ceratodontiformes > Protopteridae > Protopterus > Protopterus annectens. The sequence goes on from NC_056748.1 coordinate 752,591,637, forward strand.
CCCTGAGCAGTATCCTACCCTCACCAAGAATGATGCCACAATACAGAGACAAAATGATCAGCTTTAATAATTGGCTTAATTACTGGTGTCATTCTAAGGGATCCAATGTCTGTCTGCCTGGGATGACATGCTTGACAAGCCACGCTGCTTCGCAAGGGACGGCTTGCACCTGTCACCCCTGGGCTTCCGGATATTGGCAAAGGCTCTTGCCACCCCCATAGTGCCTTTTTTAGGCAAGGCTCAAATGATAAACCTACTGCCCTAGAAAACAAAAATGGAGAAAAACTAAGGGTAATACTGCTCAATGCCAGAAGTCTAAACCTCAAGATGCATGCCCTCGAAGCCCTGCTCAGTATGGAGAACATTGATGTCTGTGCTGTGACTGAAACCTGGTTCAAGGCTCCTGAGAGCACCCCAGCACTATCGGGTTATACCTCATATCATGCGTTCCAGCCCCAAAATCCGGACCGAACCAAAAAAGGAGGGGGAGTATCCATATTCATAAAGGATACCCACACCTCCAGGTTAGTGGCAATGCACGAAGCATCGGAGACCATCCAGGTGCAATTAACCATAGGTAAAACTGCCCTACAGTTTGTAGCATGCTACAGACCACCTTCTCAAACTCAGGAAACCCACACAGCCTTCCTGAAGACACTGGAGAGTATGAATGTCTCTCCAAACACCATCATATTGGGTGACTTCAACTACCCAAACATAGACTGGGAACATTACTCAAGCCCCAACACCCTAGCCCAAAGGTTCCTGGAGTTCATAAACTCAAATGCAATGGAACAACTAGTCACCATTCCCACAAGAGGAGAAAATATACTAGACCTGATCATCACAAACATGGGGACAAAATGTTCCACATCAGAAGTATATCCCTCATTGGTGAGATCAGACCATAAATTAATCTCACTGGAGATCCACATCCCGCCCCCACCCCCAGCAAAAAAGACCACAGTGAAGAACTTCTCAAAAGCAAACTTCACACTTCTTAAGACTGGAGTGGTATCCTTCAAGGCCCCCGAGCCAATGGAAACCACAACCCTCGCTGCTGAAACCCTTACAAATGCCTTCTACGAGCACCTCCAGGAATGTATGGATCAAGCAATCCCTAATAAAATCAAGACCCTTTCCACCAAAGGCAGGCGCCCAGTCTGGTGGACCCCAGCCATAAACAAACTCTACAACAAGAGGAGAAAGCTACTACATGACAGAGCAAAATCCCTAAAAGGGAAGACATCTCTGATCAATACTAGCAAAAAACTACGATCACTCATAAAATCATCCAAGGCCAACTTTGAGAGAAAAATCACTAATGACACAAAAGACAATCATAAGGCCTTCTTTAGCTATGTTAGAAACCTGGGTGGAAACTCCCAGATATGCTCAGAATTAGTCCAAAATGATAAAAAAATCACTGAACCCACAGACATTGCCAACATACTGGCAGACAGGTTCAGTGCAAATTCCCAAAAGGAGAAATATCTATCCCACCAGAGTCTAGCCTCCCAAACATCTCAGATGCCCAGGTGAGAGCTGCTCTCTCTAAAGCAAAAAACACAGCATCAATGGGACCGGACGGTGTCCCCGACTGTGTGCTACACAAACTCAATGAGGAACTAAACCCACACATAAGGCTGCTGTTTAATCTTAGCCTTACTACAGGATACGTACCCAAAGAATGGCGTACGGCAACTGTGGTCCCACTCCACAAAGGCGGTGCTTCTACGGACCCTGGAAATTACCGCCCCATAAGCTTCACGAGCCTTGTCTGCAAAGCTATGGAGAGGATCATAATGGAACTCATAAATAAAGACATTGGGGATCTACAGACACTGGATCCTACCCAATTTGGCTTTGTCAAGGGCAGATCCTGCCTCTTGAACTTGGTCGACTTTTTGAAACAGTCACTAAGGCCATTGATGAGGGTAAGGCAGTTCACACAGCCTACCTTGACCTAGCAAAAGCGTTCGACACAATACCCCACTCGGGCATCATAGAAAAGCTCACCAGCTTAGATGTAAACCCATATGTCACAAGATGGGTTGCAAACTGGCTCAAGGACAGAACACACAGGGTTAGAGTTGCTGGTGCCATGTCAGACTCTAAGCCGGTCACGAGCGGTGTCCCACAGGGCTCAGTCCTGGGCCCCCTCTTGTTTGGCATTTATTTTTCTGAAGTGCAGGCAAACATAGGGGGATTATGGCTGACAAAATTTGCAGATGACTGCAAACTGGGCACCATAATTGACACTCCATCAGACACAGACATCCTCCAGAGAGGTCTCATAGAAATGGATAACTGGTGTCAGAGCCATGGCCTTAAGCTAAATGCCAAAAAATGTATAGTCATACCCTTTGGGAAAAACAAGGTAACCCCTAATTACCACATAGGTGGTAATCCATTAAACACGGAAGAAGTTATCAGGGACCTGGGGACCCAAGTTGACAGTAACCTCTCTTTTGACACTCACATTGCCAAAGTGGTTAGGAAGACCTTCTACATTGCCCACCTGATCATGAAGGGATTCACATCCAGATCCGGAGAGGTCATTGTACCCTGTACTCTTCACTTATCAGACCAATGATTGAGTACAACGCCCCATTCGGAATGTACCTTACCCGACACCTGCAGCAGTTGGAAAGACCCCAAAAGTTCCTCACCAAAAGGATAAAGGGGCTCAAACATATGTCATACGATGCCCGACTGAAGAAACTCCAGCTCTATTCAGTTGCATACCGTCTGCTCAGAGGTGATCTGTGCCTGACATACAAGGCCATGTCCAACCCGGAATTAATGGACATGACCACCTCAAAAAATCCAAATCCACCAGAACCACGAGAGCAAGAGACTTAAACCTCAACACGGATATAAATAGGACGTGCTGGAGGGACAGATTCATCACCCAGAGACTCCCTACACTATGGAACAGAATCCCAGTCCATGTGAGGCAGAGCCCCTCACTGACTCTGTTCAAGAGAAATCTTGACGAGTGGATGGGAGATCGTAGGTTTACCCCGGGAATCATCTCTGTGTCACTGCTGGACAGAGGCACAACAAACTAATGGGTATAGTATTCTCATCCTAAGGGGTGGTGAAAGCCACACACACTCTGGCTAGGCTTATAAATGCCCTAGGGCAGATAGCCTAGTATGAACCTATGAACCTAATCTCTCACTACTCTCCTACCAGACTCCTCCAAAGCTCAACACAAGATCTACTAAAAATCCATAAACCCAAATCCAACACAGGGTGTAACTTATATAGCTACCATTCCTCAATTGAATGGACCAAACTCCCACTAGAAATAAGGACTGTGTCTCACCTCAAATAATTAAAGCTAGCAACCAAATATCACTTTAAAAAACACTGGTCATGCCATTGTAATCACCCTCCCTGATTATTACCTTTATAGTACTGTGAAACTAATCTACTAAAACCTAACATTAACACATTTAACATTAACTGCTTCCTTCAAAGCTTCTTCTATACTCTGCTCCCTGAAATTCTTAAGTAACCTCTTAAGTCTCTGCTACTCAACCTACAAAACCCTAAATTTAGCAAACTGTCTACAACGTATTATATTTTATAACATTCTCCTTTTGTTTAGAGTTCTATTTTATGTCAATAATACACATGTATGTAATCTATGTATTTTAACTACCAAATTTCTCTATTGTAACTTTTATTGAAATGTGTCAGTATTGCTATATTTTATTGCATTGTATTAACTTTGGAGCTTTTCTCCTTGGGTCTCCACTGAAAAAGGGCAATAGCTCAGTCGGACACACCCGGTCAACAAATGTAAAATAAATAAAATAAATAAATAAAAATGAATAGCAGTACTGTGTAAAACTGAAAAGGAAATTATCAGAATAAGATCTATAATGCGTACTAAGACTTTTATAGGGTGGGATAGCCTTGAAATGTTGCTATTGAAATGCCAAGACTCTTAATGTGTTAATTGTATAAGATTATCTTGATGATGTAATGCATTCCTAACATTGTGTAAGAGTATGTGATGCTGAATTTCTTACTTTCTGTGTATATATCATAAATATGTTAAATTAATAAAAGAAATCTTTAATAAAAACAAACAAAACAAAACTCTTAGCTCAAGATTGGAACAAACCTATTACAAAAGCAATACTCAGGACATTATAACTGGAAGGCCAGTGGGTTGGATTAGCTGATGTTAAAGGTGGAGAACAGGGACAAGGTGAGAGTCATGTTTTTTTTCTTGGTTTCTCCCTTTTCTCTAAATTTGTGTGACCTAAGTTTGTATATATAGTCTTACTGGGGAGGTGAAGAGGACTTGTCCCCCCTGCAAGATTTTTATATGTTTTATAACATTGAAAGTGTTGGCATTTTGAGTTGTGACTTCCCAAGGTTTTAAAAATTTCAAGTTCACATAATTGTTTGAAGACTAAGTGAAGTAAGACTATCCACAGAAAATCCATAGCCATATAATCATCAAATAAACCACATCTGAGCATCAAGTAGAAAGCCAAACACGAGTCAAAATAATTAAAATTTGAAGAGGTAAGGCAGCAGCACTGCTTGAAGTGGAATATTTGCTTACCCCCCAATATACAATACGAGTTCAGTTAGCAATGTAAAATAATTTGGAAAGAGATGAAAATGGAAACACTACCCTCCTCACTTTTCCTTGCAGCAGCACAGCAAGCTAGGAAGTCAGAGTGAGAGCATGAGAATTGTGGGGGTGGAGATCATGATCAGCTCTGTTTGATAATGCCTGACTTGCATATAGTGGTGATCTTTAAAAGGATGATGATGAGCAGAAGAAATACAGGTCTGCACAATCACATAATGTTTTAATGGTACAAACCACCTGTGAGCCAGGAGGTCCTGTCTTGACAAAGTCCAGATTACTTGCAGCTTTAAAGCTTGAAAAAGGTGAGTAGTCATACCATTTTTAGTAGACCAGTACAGTCTGTTGTTTTAAATAAATTATTGAGTTCAGTATTAAAATGTTAAAATTGTACTCGGCTTTGTAGCAAAGAGCGTCCTTCGAGCCACAAAAATATATTAATTGGAAAAATGACACTGTACATTCCTCATAAATTGCATTTCATGCTACAAATATGGTGTCAGTTTGTAATGAGCTTCTAGCTGTAACACTGTTCATTTGAATATACACACAGCTTTGTTTGCTGCTATCTTTCTGTAATTGGTCTAATCCTACCTTAAAAACTGCATATACAAGTTATCAACATTTTATAGTTGCTTGGCCCTTCCTCATCTTGAATGACATTTGAGTTTTGCAGCTTTCTTCTACATTAATCTTTATAGTGCTGTATTATTAATACCTTAGTGTAAATACCTTACTTTGGGGCCTCTATTACAGTAGAGCACTGATATTAAGATGTTGTTTCCTGACTATGCGGTAAATCAACAGTAAAATATCTTAGTCATGCCATAGCAGATGATGCAGCATAAAGTTGTCAAAATACCACAGGTCAGATCTTTCCTTTCTTTTGAATATGTGCAACAAACAGTGCTACTGCCACCCTTACATTCATGCTAAAACATAAAAAAATGACTCCAGCAAAGTCATATTAGACAAGCGTGCACAAATATAGAATACTAACTTAAAAAGTGAGTTAAAAAATGTTCAGATTAATTTCTGTCTCAATATATGCAAGAAAGCTAGAATGGAATAAACTGATTTTTTTCAGTGTACCACAAATTTCAGATTTTTTTTAAATTTTCAAATATTTATCAACTTTTTTTTCATCTATAGGATTGTGATATACAATAGGTAGACACTAGTCCTCAGGTCCACTCCACCTGCCCAGAAATACATTTTCTAAATCTAAAGTCTGATGGTCCCTATGAGTATGATCTCTCAAGTCTTACCAGTGGGACAGAAATTATAAATGATAAAAATGGCACACAAACAAGAATCACTAAACAACTCACTAAGTACAAAATGGCCTCAGGATAATGCAGAACAAATGTACTGTTGCTCCGGGGATGGGCCTACACCATTCATATCCAGGAACAGGCTTCACATTGAACACCTCAGTGAGAAGAGTCCTTTGGCTCCCCAAACCTCTTTCTCAGTACTCTCTCTAAGTTTTATTTTCTTTAAGTCCTCACTTGCCCACAGTTATTATACTTTGAAAAAATTCTTACATTTACACACATTAAGTTCCATGGTAGTATTACCTACTACAGCCTTCTGTCCTGTTCCAAGGTAGTAAACTGCCATCACCCTGGATTACCTTAATGGGGGAACTACCAGTTACTGTTCCGCTCTTATTAATAAGCAAAATAATTAAGCACAATTTATAGTGTACAGCAGTATAGCAGAGCAGTCTAACCAGTAAGATACTGATATCTGCATCTTGTCACCCTTTAACAATAAATACTTTTTTATCAATTAAGGAAATACATGATTTGCCACAAGCTTTTTAAATGTGAATAAATTACAATACTTAGGAATGAATTAATTAAATGGTATAGTTAACAGTTAACTGCAGAGCGATATATGAAATTGCACAGTATAGATAAGCCATACCCTGGCTAAATTTCAGTAGACATCTATGGAAACATAACCACATAAATAAACTCATTGGGCTGTCCACTACAAGCTCCAGGGTAATTCTTACCCTTCTGACTATTCATACAGTTCTTTGGCTTGTATCATTTAATTACAGAAATCATAGATGCAGTTAAGCAGAGTTATGCTTTTACTTGCCAATGAATCTATTTGTTTGATTTCAGCTAGATATCTTTTTTCTAATAAAATGTTTATAGATTTAGCTTCCTGGATTTGGAATAGTCATAGATTGTGTAATCACTGGACAGGTAATTATGTCTGTATCACAAATCTGCTATACATTTCACATTAATGTGTACCTGCTGTACACCCCATTAGGAAGCACTTACAAACCTCAGTTACAGCCTTCATATTTCTTTTTACATTACAGAGGAAAAACAAAGGTCAGATATTCTCACATGTTTCCAGTCCACTGGAAAACACACACTACAGATTCAATCACATAACTACTGCAAGTTTTATAAGGCTTGCATGCAGTTCACAGCTCTGTTAAAATTGGATTCAGAAAAAGTGGCAAATTTATTCTCAAATATCAAAATATTTACTGTAATGTTTGCATTTAACTGGCAGGCCAACTGGGCCAGCATTTTTTTCTCCTCTGGGGTAATTCAGGACAAAAGTATTCATAAGTGAATGTATTTTAATTGAATGTATTATTTTTTAGCCAGATGAATGAAATCATCCAGCCTGGATCATTTTCAGCTATGACACAGACCTGAAGGCCAAAGGACTTGCTCTGTCTTACATTCTACAAGAAGAGATTGAAAGAATAAAGCACATTTACAAAACTAATTAATAGTTAATACCTTTCAAATGTCCCTGCTAAACTACCAGAATATTTGTGTGCATTTATTTTTGTACAGAATTTATTGACATACATAAGATACTTATGAAACAAAACATTTTATTTATTAAATACAATGATGAAAATATATAAGCATGATCGTTTTTTTAGGAAATCAATGAATATATTTTATTTCATTTTTGTTTTCCTAGGAAGAGGCAGGTTATTTTAAAATTCTTTCCCAGACATACCTGCTGTTCTCCATTCATTTCCTAAGCAGCATGATTACTTGTCATAGAATCATGCTCGAGGAAATATTGACATGGATGATAGCTTTGTCATCTTTTTAACAGCATCAACAGATCAATAATGTCTGCAATGACATTCACTACAATACAGTAAATACATGAAATAATGGAATAGTATCTTCTGATCTCATGAATAGCAGCTGCAGAAGTGATACCTACCCTCTCATGCTTCACTGCCTCTATGTAATTGGAAATGATGTCACTTCCATGTGATGCTGAAAGTGTATGTAGGTTTAGAGTGTGTCACTGACTGAGGCATCATGATTTCATTCCTATAATGGCATATGATCTAGTGAATTGCATCAGCTCTGTCTTCACTAGTTTCGCATCTGCTATATACAGTTTACACTTTCACCTTTATTGTTGATTTGAAACTAGAAATGCACTCACCATACAAGCTTGATAACAAAGGTCTTATGCTATTGCAAGATATTTTAAGATGCTATTGTACTGTGCCATCTATAAATAATTGCCAATGTCTCTGTGTATTTCTTTTTTTCTTTATTTAACTGTTAAGTTACTTTTTATTATTTTGCACATTTTGAAGTTAGTTGCCTGCTTTCAGCTATATTGCTGCAGTTATCAGAATATGGATAACATAAAAGCACAGTTACATTTGCCTTTGCTTTACTGAAATACAGAAACATTGAGATGCTAGCAAAATGCTGCTAAGCAGGCATGTACTAAGACAGAAAAGGAATTCCAAAAGTCTGTGTCCAACTTAAAAAAGAAAAAAAATTCAGTTTGCCTTTGCTACTCACTCATTTCAGGTTAATTTGTGCCACCAAATTCGTCAGGCCCACTACTTACAACTTCACTTCTCATGTTACCATACTGATGTTCAGTCACACCTTGACTCCCCCATAAATCTCCCTCCTCAACTATGCTCCTATGCTCCAAGCATGTCAAAAATAGGTGAAGGCTAATTATTAATGTAAATATGTATTTTGGACATTTTTATTAAAAAATACAGTTTCAATGCATTCTGTTATTGGGTTAAAGGAAAGGCAAAATCGGAACCTCAAAACCTCAGGGAGAGTGCTTTTACAAGGCTACTAACTGGGAATTATTGAAGATAATAATACATTTAAGATGTATGTCTAGATTATTTTGACCCAGATGATCCAGGATACATTAGTAGTGCTGGTGATGGTGGGGTGGACTAGGAGTGGAAGAAGAATGAAGGGGTTAAGTTTACTTACTTATCTCATCTCTCTCTCTCTATCTATATATATGCATGCCCTTCAGAAACTTGAAGTTTCAAGACCATAAGATCGAAGTTTTGAAACCTTGAATGTCTTAAATGGAGGTCGATGCACAGCGAGGAATGGAATATTTACGATTTTACTCACTGTAGTGTAATCTCGCAGTTGGTATATTTAATTATCAGGAGGTGTGGGGGGTTTGGGGGGGCTTGCCCCCCTCAAAAACGTAAAAAAGTTTGAAGTTTTGAAACTTTGAGCTTCTGAAGTATATCTATATGGTTTACCATCAGAAGATCGAACCAGACCCCATTGAATGATGGGCTCATCATTCAATGGGGTCTGGTTCGATCATTGAATGATGGGCTCATCGACCAACTTCCACAAAAGCGACAATGTCGAAATATGACTCGATGTAAACCTCAGAATGGCTTTAACATGGGTCGAGATGGGGGGATTTGTACTTCGACAATGTCGGGTTTAACATTGTCTCCATTCAGCCTCCGGACTTCAACTGAAGTGGGTTCAACCTAACCCACTTCGAACTTCTGATTGTGAGCCTATATATATATATATATATATATATATATATATATATATATATATATATATATATATATATATATATATATATATATATATATATATGTGGCTCTGCTGAATATAATCAAAATGCTCAAATGTCAATGTTCAAAATGACTACCAGAAAACCCTGACATGCTACTACATATGTAATGTGCAATAACCTCAGCATATACAAAATTAAAACAAAAAAAAGACACAAAAACATTTTTTTTTTGCAGGAGCGATCCCCCCTGTGCCCTCCCTCACCGTCCCTACTGATTATATCTACTAAGTATAACCTCAATTGCACAGAATTTTATGCACGGGTAAATCAGGACTAAAGGGTAAAAACATCATGTGCTATTAACCTTTTCAGTTGACAGTACTTATCCCTTGGAGCCCTGGCTAATGACATCAATTTACCATCTTTAGCCATCTGCAGATGAATTATACAGTATAATAAAGCATACAGGTAGAGCGGAAATGTAAATAAGTATGTGATTATTTTGATGAAGTCCTGATTCAGGAGTCCAAACACATCTGGGTGTGTTCTGCAGTATACACTAAATAAAGCATTCAACTGGTCAAAGTGTGTGCAGGCCTGGATAATAAGATAACATCAAAGCATGCCGGCCTTCCGGTCCAGGATGAAGGAGGCATGTTTCAAGTATTCGGGAAAGCTGCAGAGAAGCAGCACAAGTTCATACTACCCATTGGAAGTGAGGAACAAAAGGATGACTACCTTGAACATATGAGTGGATAGGTGTCCCTCTATGTCTGCATGCAAGTTATAAAGCAAAGTCTGGTATAAACATATGTGCCTCAGTACAAAAATATTTATTAGTAGTACAAACATAAACATCATGTCTATAGAGCTATAGTTGTCTTGATTTATCAGCCCATGCATGCCAGTATCTGCATGTCCTGAATACCTGTAGTATCAGATATCTATTATGTTTAAAACAAGGCAAAAATGTTTCACCATAGACACCACAGTCATCATCTATAGAGGAAGTGGTGTACATACATAACAGGTTTCCAGATACACACACACAGAATTTAGATTTGCACCAAAAGACATAAAAATGTGTGCTACATTTTATGATACATGCTGCCATGTTGTGAGAAATATGAAACAACTATTTTGCTCTGTCCCATGCTAAATGCAGGACATGTACAGATGAAACATCTTCATTACTAGGGGTGGCAGTCATATATCAGTGACCGTAGCTGGGTTAATAAACTATGATGCTAATGTGTTTGATGAAGGATTAGAGTCTAATAAATACCTATGGTTAGCTGTTCATGTTGTTTAATACAAGTTAAATGACTAGGCCAAGATCTGTGTCAAAGTCCTCAGCTTTAATTTGGGTGCATGCTAGTGTGCACCTTGGCCTCTGCCACATGGATCTAGGCCACAGCTGTATGGGTAGTATGTACATGATCCAGAACATGAACAGCATGTGCTAAAGTTGTTAATCGATATTGCGGAAATCTCATGGCTTGTCTGTGTGGCATACCTTTCAACCTCTTAGCACAATAAATCTGGACAAAGCCAAAAATAATGGCCCCAAAACAGGGACAGATTTTTAAATACTGCTCTTGTAAACTTAAAAAAAGTTGCTATACGATAAAGGTGTTGTGTTGGCATGTATTTTTGAAAGATATGAAGTCCGAAACTCAAACGTCTGTCATTTAGTAACTCAAACCTCAGTCATTTGCCTGAAGGCTCCACATTTTATGAGAAACACACCAAAAATATGAGACAAAAATCTGAACAGTTGAGAGGTATGGTGTGGAATGTGAAAGCACTCATATGTCATACGTTCCTATAACCCCATGTATTCTACTTCGTAGATTCAGCAACATCATGCATAGCAGGGAGAAGATCAGAGGAAGAACTAGGTATCTGCTGTTGCAGGCATGCCCTGGACTGCACCAGCATATGGACTTATAAGAACCGAGCCTGCATTCCTTGCTCATTCATGCCCATAATCATCAGTGCCTTTATCTTGTTCCACCCTCTCCAGTACTGAATGTCTTCCTGCTAGCCCTGTACATTTACAGGTGATGGGGAATCATAACCACCATCCTGAGATTCCTCCATACCAGCAAAGTAGAGAAAAAGCAAAAACTAGTTGTGCTGGAGCAATACTAGGTTACTTAGTCTGATTTTATATATATATATATATATATATATATATATATATATATATGATCTGTACAGATCTCCGACTGCACTTTCCACCAAAACATTAATCGGCGAGCATACTCAGCACTTTCAGGTAAGTATGCTTGTTGCGCCAGTCATACTACGGTCCAGATAAAGGAAAATTCCCTTTTCCCCACTGTAGTATGACCTCAGAGTGAGAAAATTAAAGTAGGGGGGTGTGAGGGGCATTCACATGGGGGGTGAGGGGGGCTTGCCCTCCTACATAGCAGTACATTTAATGTTTTTTTTTTTTTTTTTTTTTTTAACATACTTTAACGGAAACACTTTTTTGGTGTAAGTGCTTTCGTTAAAGTGTGTTCGGTAATTATGGATTTGGACTTTTGATCTTTCAATCAAAAGTCCTAGATCTGTATATATATATATATATATATATATATATATATATATATATATATATATTTGTATGGTTTACCTTTGAAAGGTTGAAAATCAACCTACTGAATGGCCCTTTGCGTGAACCAGATTGACGAAAATTGTCAGTTCAATCTGCACCGAAGTTTGAAAATCAGCAAATCGAAAAACAGATTTGCTGATTTTCAAACTTCAATTCAACGACAAAGCTGTGCCCCCCCCACACCCCGCTACCTTATTATTCTAACTCCGAGGTTGCACTACAGTGGGGAAAGGGTCCACTTCCTGATCCCCAATATAGTGCACCTTGCACCAAAAATGCCGAATCTGCAATGAGCGAACGTTACTGTGCATTAGCTCATTGCACATTCGATGGATTTTGCTTTTGGCCTTCCAAAAACTTGAAAAAGTCCTTTTGGACTTTTGTATTTCACACATGTGCATTACGCACATGTAAAAGTAAACCATATGTATATATGAGAGGCCACAAAAGTTCCTCACCAAAAGGATAAAGGGTCTCAAACATCTGTCCTATGCTGCCCGACTGAAAGAACTCCAGCTCTATTCAGTCGCTTACCGCTTGCTCAGAGGTGACCTTTGCCTAACATACAAGGCCATGTCAAACCCAGATTTGATGAATATGCTTCACCTCAAAAAATCTAGATCTGTCAGAGCCACAAGGGCGGGAGACTTAAACCTCGACACGGCTATTAATACGTGCTGGAGGATAGATTCATCACCCAAAGACTCCTATGCTGTGGAATAAAATCCCGGTATATGTGAGGCAGAGCACCTCGCTGGCCTTGTTCAAGAGAAATCTTGACCAATGGATGGGAGATCGCAGATATACCCCAGGGATTACCTCAGTGTTACTGCTCGACAGAGGCACAGCAAAATAATGGGTATAGTTCCCCATACTAAAGGTGGCGTAAGCCACAAAACTATGGGCTAGGCTTGTAAATGCCCTGCGGCAGATAGCCTAGTATGAACCTATGAACCTATATATATATATATATATATATATATATATATATATATGGACACACATACACACACACACACACACACACACACACACACACACACACACACACACACACACACACATACACACACACAAACATACATACTTATGTGTATTTGTTTATTTCCAGTTTGTTAACTGGGATGGTCTGAATGTGAGAAAGGCTACACAAGAAAGTACATTGTATGCACATGCATTAACAAAGGTATTTGTTCAAAATTTACAAAAAACAAATGCAGCAAAAATGACAAAGCAGCCAATAAAGTAAATTGGAAATAAACTATGATTGTAAGAATGCAATAAAATATTTTTGTAAAAGGTTATTACATGCTGATACTTAGATAATTAGTTGGATTAGAGGAAAGATGGAAGGTAAGTACATCGATATTTAGTTGGATTAGTAGGAAAATGTAAATTTAATTATCAGGTGAGTAAAGGCAATCAGAAATACAGTAGGTGCTAGATAACTTTAGAATTAAAATGTACATAGACTGTTCTAGTAGATTTAACTAAGAAAAAGTCATTAGCTTGATTATGAAATAGGATCAGAAGATACTTCATTTGGAAATATATGTATGTCTATTTCACATGATGTAGGAGACATAAGCTAAGGCAAATTTTGTTTATTGAGGCATTTAAACTATTTGTGCGTACAGCTGTAACAATTTAAAAGATATTTTTAATTTTGTCTAAAAACAGGCAGAAATGGATTTTATTCTAATGTCTGGTGTGAGAAAATTTCAAACTTTTGCTATTGCAACAGCATGCAGGGAGTCTCCATAATGACTGTAAATTTGGTAGTGAGCAGATTTTATTTGATCTTAAAGGCTTAATGTTTATTATAAATGTACAATTTATATAGTGCAAAAAACACAAATGTGTTCCTTTAATACACATATATATATATATATATATATATATATATATATATATATATATATATATATATATAAATTAAAACCTTACTCAAAATAAATGAAGAAAAATGCTAATAAAACTAATAAACTTCTTTTACTGGTGAAAAAAATAAATATGGAATAAAACACAGAGTCCGAACTGTTAAGTGCTTTCATGCCTTTATTGATATAAGGCACTTCTTCAGAACTAAATATAAATGTACAGAATCAAAGATAAATACTGTGCATGAAGCAGGAGAAACAGTAGTTCCATAGAAACTAATGGTAACTATCAAAGCTAGAAATAAACCAATATATATATATATATATGTGTGTGTGTGTGTGTGTGTGTGTGTGTGTGTGTGTGTGTGTGTGTGTGTGTGTGTCTGTGTGTATCAGAAAGCAATCCATCATGGGAACAGTAACCCCAGTCTGCAGGGATCCAAAAAAGTACAGCAAAACAAAGAAAACCAGCAGCCAAGGGCTAAAAGTGTAGTATCAATGCATACTAAAAAGCAGCAGCAAATACACTCAGACCAGTTTCACTAAAGCTTCCACAGTGAGTAAAATAACAAGTGCTACTAACCAAGAACATATGTAACCATCACCTGCTACAAAGGCCTTTTTTTGTCCTCAGCTGATGGATTTCTTTGTTTTGCTGTATATATGTATAGCTATATCTACATCTAATATATATATATATATATATATATATATATATATATATATATATATATATATATATATATATATATATATATATATATATATATATATATATACATATATATATATATTTATGTATATATTCATACACACATGCACATGCACATATTAGAACCCTGACCCTTATGAAGCAGTTTTAGGTTCGGCTTGAGCCCAGTTATATGTGTGTGTGTGTGTGTGTGTGTGTGTGTGTGTGTGTATATATGCTTGTGTAAATGTATTTATGGATTTTATGTCACAGAATATATATACCAAAGAGTATGGGGCCCATGACAGAGACCTGTGAAACACCACTGGTGACTTTTTTTCTAATTAATGTAAATACCCAAGACCTTAATGGTATGGGTTTTGCTAGGCAACCTATTACTCATCCAGTAAACATGTATAGGTAATGTTAAGTTGGGGGAGTCTGACAATATTCTAATAATGGGGGATAGTGCCAAATGCCTTAGCTAGGTCTAAAATAAACAAAATATATGATATGGCCCTTATCCATGGCTTCAGTAACCCTTTCAAAAAGCTCAAGAGGCTGATCAGGCAAGATCTGTCTTTAACAAAGTTGAAATGGTATCCAGGCATATGGGGTCACACATACCATTGTTTTTTAGTTCCACTATAATGTGTTCTATAACTTTACAAATAAGAACAGTGAATAGGTCTACAATTCCCGTCAACAGTAGATGGACCATGATTATGTAAGGGCACTGCCAACTGCTATTCTCTGCATCTCTGGGGCATAAACAGTGGAGAGACTCAGTTTGAAGTGATGATGAGTATGCTTTTCAGTAGATATCTATGGATATTGTCAGGACCCATGTAAGTAGGATTGTTAAGTTTGCGGAGTTGTTAGGGATCACAAATCAGGATTTCAGAGAGAGTATCATAGCAATATGGTCAGATGATACTAGGAAGTCAGTAAATAGTGCGATGGTGCAAAAGGTGGAAATGTTAGTTAGGACAAGATCAACAAAATCAACATCTTTGTTGGATAGGGGGACAATTTTGCCAAGTATATTGTTAATTACAAAGTCCAGAAATCTTTGGGCCTTGTTTCTGGTAGGAGTTGTTTGCCGGTGTAGGTACAGATAGTTGAATGACTCGTAAGAAAGGTATTTGGTTCAGTGTTTAATTTTTCTAAGTGGTTAAGTATTCTGCATGCTCTGATGCAGTCATAAACTACCAGAAGTGTGGATATTCTTGCACCAAGTGCTACACCCAGTCTGGTGCCCCCATCTTTAAGTTGACAAGCAAAAAAAAATGTTCTTTCCATTTTAAACTGCAGTAAACTACTAGAGTTTATGTCACGCATGTAGTGCTACAGTGATGACGTTCCTATTGCAAATCCCACACCAGCATTCATTCTGAATATCAGTAATGTACTGATGACTGATCAACATCTGCCAATCACACCCCCTAACATTCTGTGCCCTGGGTGGCTGCTCCCTTCACCCCACTCTACCTGGACATCTGTAGATGATGATCTATAACTGGCTATAATGTGATAACTAAGTTTACTGAGTGCAGCTAGAACTTCATTCAGTTACAGTTATGTATCATGCAAAGTCTAGTGAAACATGATAGGGTTACGAATACTCCCCCACAGTTTGTCATGTAACTATTTTGCTATATATCTGTATGTTATCTTTTACAGAAGTTTCATTGGGCATTATATGTCCCAGAAGGAGGGCTCAAACACTCAATTTTAGTAACTCTAGAGTATTCACTCCCCTGGTAGGAGGAGATTTAAAATGGTCATATTATCATAGATCCTGATGGCAGGACAGATATGTATGATTCTTTTGATGTGAGATGCATGGCACAGTTCAGAAGAAGTCTGCTGGATGTTGTTCCTAGTGTGCAGGAAATGCCTTTCATCTTTTCAAGGATAAAGTAAGAATTAGAAGCCCATATGTCACGTGACCAGCTTGAGTAAGACAATGTTCTGCTTGACATGTAGCACAAATGTGCTTTCCAGTACTACACCCACATACATTGTAATGCAGTTCCCATTTCCTCTTTATGGTCACTGCTTCCTCACCACCCATTCTCCACTTCACTTTGCTTTCGCTATGCATTTGTTCCCATTCAGTGACTAGGGGGCCGGTCTCCAATGCCCTATGGAATTTGACACTGTTCACTGGGTCAATGTTGTGTACAAATACATGATACATATTTCAGTATGACTTTGTAATGCATGTGTACCAGCTTTGTGCACATATAATGGGAATTTGTACATCACTGTGTTGAGAGGCATAGGTGCCGGAAGCTGTTGAAGACTGGGGGGGATAGAGGGTGGTAGGGGCTAAAAAGGGCAATTATTTATTACTTTTTACTACCACAACATAAGTTCACTTGCTAGACATTTAAAGCTTAGTGCCAATTCCCTTTTGGTGCTTGAATTAACATTTTCTGATTAGTCTTACCTATCCCATGGCTGATAATTGTATATTTGCCCTAATCAGAATAACTGTGATCATACCATAAATAATTTGAAGAGACCCATGTAAGTGATGCAGCATTTAGGAACTGCCTCTATCCATTAGTGGCTTGAAGGGCAATCCTGAAGTACATTTTCTATTACCCATCCTTAGATCCAAGTTGCATTTGCATATGGACAGATGAACTTTGTTTTATTTTTATGGATAGTCTGTTCTGGAACAGTGGTAGCCTCTGTGATATATATCCATCTCTCTACAACATTCAGTTTAGAAAACTGGACTGAGTATTTCTGATGCCATTTGACTTTCTGATGTTCACTGGATCCATCTGTATTAGGTTGGAGGATGCCTTGTATGCCAGACATGTCACCTCTAAGCACTCTGTAGGATACTGAGTATAGTAATAAATCTTTGAGGTGGTCCATGCAAGACTTATTGTTTAGGACTTGTATCATTTAAGTAAGGTATCTCTGAAGGTATTCCAATTGTTGCATGGGACTGGACAGATACCTACCAAACTGGGCATTATACAAAATGATTGACCTAATGAGAGCTTTGTAATGGGGGACAACAGCATTTCTAGATCTAGTCACAATCAGTTTATTTATAAGCTGTGCATTATAGAAAGGCATTCTTATAACTCTGGGCACATGTTGGTCAAAAGATAGGTCACTGTACAGACAAATTCCCAAATGACAAACAATTGAGTCAGGTCTCAGAGGGCATTGTCATGATTTTGACACCAGTTAGTATTTGGGACAAATCTTTCTGCCTGATGGTCAAGTCATTTGGGGATTCAGTATCTGCTCCTAGCTTGCAGTCATCTCACACTTAGCAGGCCAAAGTCCTTTTCTATTTCCTTTTACTTTTGAGATGTATATGCCAAACAGAAAAAGTTTCTGCCCTGAACCTTGGGGGACTCCAATGGTGACTGGTCTCTTCCCCTATTTTGACCTCCTGCAGCCTGTGAGCCAAGTTGGCAATGTATCTGGTGATGTAAGTGTTTGCTCCTACATTATTCATCTTTTGTACTACACCTGAGTAGGGGATTGTGTCAAAAGGCTTGGCCAGGTCAAGGTAATGTGGTGTGAACTGTTTTACCTTCATCCAATGCTTTGCTAACAAGAGTAAAGCTTAAAATTTGCCCATGATTTTGAGACTTTCACACTTTCCTCTGGACTGTTTTCAAACACATTTTAGGGCCATGCATACATGTATGCATTCTTTGATTCACCTTCCTGGTTGTATTAAATTATATTCCTTGTATAATACAGCACTAGTTGTTAGAATGTGTTTGAAATTAGTAGTTTTGAACAATCTTCTAGTAAGCAATGAAACAAAATGTATGAACCAATAATGACAAAACTACCCATTTCAGAAAATTTCAACCATAAAAGGCCACTCAAACGTCTGTCATTACAATCCACCAATATCAGTAAATATACACAATTTCTGCAGAAGTAAGTCATCTAAATAATTCCACATTAAAGGGATCTCTACCTAATGAAGAGGTTGCTGCTAGGAAACAACTTTATATTTCATTGTTTCATCTACAACTAAATTGGCTGTTGCCCTTGAAAAATAACTTGCCTATGTTACATTAAAAAATGATAAGCTAGTAATATTGCAATAGGAAATGGATGGCAGAATGATGACAGGTCATAGTTACTAGGTAACTCCTCCAAAGGAGGGCATTCACAGGACTGCAGCATCCACTCCCTTTAAAGTACAACACAGTACAGTATCAGCAATCCATCTACTTACTCTGGAAGTTGACCCCACAGGCTTCTGCATCAAAAGTAAGGCTATTTCCCGTTGTGCCACTAACAATGCAAACAGACTTGGAATAAGAAGCACTAAACTTCTCTTCCCCTGAAGCTCTCAGCTCCTTGTAAAATTTTGTATTTAACATTTGTCTACCAGGAAAGTCTGACTTGGAAGAAAGCCAATTTTCAGCAGAGGCCCAGGGAGAAATGCTCCAGATGGATGTCTTTGTAACATGGGAGGAAACCAGAGCACCCAGAGGAAACCCACACAGACAAAGGGAGGACATACAGACTCCACATAGAAGGCACCCCAGCCAAGAATCAAACTGGAGAACCTCTTGCTATGAGGCAACACCACTACCACTGCACCACCCAATTGACACAACTAAATCTCTCAATTTCATAGCAGAAGAAATCAGGAAAAAGTCAAAATTTATTCGTTGGGGGGGGGCAAAGGCCCAAAACCAGGAACACATTTTAAATATTCCTTGTATAATCTCAGAAAGTTGCTGAAATAGTGTTTTGTGTTACCACATCTTTCCAAAAAAGATTGGAAGACTGAAATTTAAAGGGCTGTCATTATTTAGTGAATTCCATGATCACTGATTTGCCACAAAGAGAAACAGACAGACGTATGAGCCAAATACTGTGAAAATCTAGACAGTTGAGAGCTATGGACTCAACTCACTGAATCACAAGTTGTGGTGTGGGTAGAGAATGCAGGCCGAGGTAATCCTAACAACCAGGTATAAGTAATTGGGGCATTTTAAACACAGACACACACACACACACACACACACACACACACACACACACTTTTATCATATAAACTAAACGGAGCACCAGCAGTTTCATTATATAAACTAAACAGAGCACCACAGTTTCATTACATAAACTAAACTGAGCATCACAGTTTCATTACATGAACTAAATGGAGCACCAGCAGTTTCATTATATAAACTAAACAGAGTACCAGAAGTTTCATTATATAAACTAAATAGAGCACCAGCAGTTTCATTATATAAACTAAACGGAGCACTAGCAGTTTCATTGTATAACATGAAAACCAGTAACCTGGCACAAACACAATACAAAAAAAACAAAACCATGGACTGTTTCTCAAACTCAAACAAAACCTTTATTGGAGAAACACAAAGTTTGTGGTTCTACAATAAAGGTTTTGTTCGAGTTTGAGAAGCAGTCCGTGGTTTTGTTTTTTTTTTTGGATTGTGTCAGCTTCATTATATAAACTAAATGGAGCACCAGCAGTTTCATTACATAAACTAAATGGAGCACTAGCAGTTTCATTATATAAACTAAATACAGCACCAGCAGTTTCATTATATAAAGTAAACGGAGCACCAGCAGTTTAATTACATAAACTAAACGGAGCACCAACAGCCTTCATAAACTAAATGGAGCACCAGCAGCCTTAAGCTTACCATGGGTGTTGAGTCTGGCAGCAATGATGTGATCAGGCAGGGAACCGCACACTTTTGTGTTTAAATTGAATGCATGTACATGTCCTCCGTGTCCTTACAGGTCTTGCAGCTGTAAAAGTTTGGGGGGGGGCACTCCTTCCCCCTTGCCCTATGGTTCCTGTGCCTATGTTGAGAGGTAATACATTTGCACATGTATGGCCCAAAACACAAGTGAATCTGTCCCTGGCCATTCATATTTCAGTCATAAACAATATGCCTATGGTGTCATTGCATATATAGATCCTGGTATATTGTACCCAATCTCCTACTCATTTTTTGTATAATCTAAAGATTTCTGAACTATATTATACCTTCTTTATATTTAACTTCTTTTTATTGATCTTCCATCTGTATCAGGCCTACCACTGTTTGTCTTATAGATTCATAGGTGTTTATAGGTTCATAGGTAGGTACTAGGCTATCGGCCCAAGGGCCTAAGTAAGCCTAGCCAACAAGGTTCCCTGGCTTATGCCACCCAAGAAAGTTAATTTCTTGTGCCCCTGTTGAGCAGAGCCACAAAAGTGATCCCTGGGTGTATTTCTTATTTCCCATCCACTCATCAAGTGCTAATGAGGAACTTTGCTTGACATAGATGGGTAGCTTGTTCCAGAGTATAGGAAGTCTCTGGGACAGGAATCTATCCCTCCAGCATGTCTGTTTATTGTGGTGACAAGGTTTAGGTCCCTAGAGCGTGTAGCTCTGAGGGATTGGGATTTCTTAAGGTGTAGCATGTCCAACAGCTCTGGGTTTAACATAGCTTTATATGTTAGGCAGAGATCTCCTCGGAGTAGACAATATGCTATAGAGTAAGGCTGGAGTTTTTTGAGATGGTCAGTGTAGGGCATCTGAGGCCAGTAATCCTCTTTGTGTGGTACTTCTGAGGCCTTTCCAGCTGCTGCAGATGTCTTGTGAGGTACACTCCAAAAGGGGCATTGTACTCTATAATGGGTCTAATGAGTGCCAATTTGAGGGGAACAATGACCACTTTTTTCCTGGATGAGAACCCTTTTGTGATGAGGTGTGCCACATAGAAGGATTTTCTGACTCCTGTGGCAATGTGATTATCAAAGGAGAGACTACTGTCCACCTGGGTTCCAAGGTCTCTTATCACACATTCAGCATTAAGTAAACTGCCGCTTATGTGGTAGTTCATGGGTACAGAGTTTTTACCAAAGGGGATAACAATGCACTTTTTGGCATTCAGCTTGAGGCCATGCTTCTGACACCAGGCATCTGTCTCAGTGAAGCCCTTCTGTAGGATGTCCACATCATTTGGGGACTCGACTATAGCTCCTAGTTTGCAGTCATCTGCAAACTTCATTAGCCAGGGACCTTCTGTGTTAGCCTGTATGTCAGAGATGTAGATACCAAACAGGAGAGGTCCCAGGACTAAACCTTGTGGTACTACACTTGTCACTGGTTTGAAGTCAGATCTGGAGTCTGCAACTTTTACAGTGTAGGTTCTGTCAGTGAGTCACTTGGCAACCCATCTTGTGACATAGGGATTTATACCTAGTTTAGTGAGTTTAGCTATAATTCCAGAATAGATGATGGTGTCAAAAGTCTTGGCGAGGTCAAGATAGGCTGTGTGAACCACCTTACCCTCATCAACGGCTTTGTTGACTGCCTCAAAGAAGTTGATCAGGTTCAGAAGGCATGATCTGCCTTTCACAAACCCAAACTGGATGGGGTACAGAGTTTGGAGGTTACCAACACCTTTGTTTACGACTTCCATGATGATACATTCCATGGCCTTGCAGACCAGGCTCATCAGGCTTATAGGGTGATAGTTCCCAGGATCAGTGGTGGCTCCCCCTTTGTGGAGTGGGATAACTGTTGCTGTGCGCCATTCAGCGAGCACAAAACCTGATGTGAGACTATGATTGAACATGGTGCTTAGATGGGTTGCCAGTTCGTTCTGAAGTTCATGTAAAATGAAGCCTGGGATGTTGTCCGGTCCCATGGATGCTGTATTTTTGGTATTAGAGATTGCAGCTTTTACCTGCATAGATGTGATTACAGGGATTCTGCATTCTCCCAGTATAGATATGGGCCAGTTAGGTGGTGAGATGGTGGGGTAAAGTTAACACTGAAACTTACTTACTACTTACTACTTATTATTAATTTTTTTTATATTAATTTTTGTATTTCTGCACTGTGGTTGTTCAACCAAAACATACAATTAAATGTTGGTAAATAGTTGTTATATATAGGATAAAGTTTATTAGTTTTTTATTAGTTTTTATATTAGCTTTTTTAATGTAATTTATTTTCATTTTTATTTATTTTTCTTTTTAGATTAATATTAATATTAATGAGTATTATTGTACGATTGGTTAGAGGAATAGGGGGATGTGCACACTTTTTGGTATAAGAGTTTGAATGTTTTTTTTTTATTTTCACTCTGATGATGCCCTACGTATTGGATGGGTGAAAGCGCTTAGGACCTATTTAGCTGGTTACTGCACTGTTGTTGTACCAATAAAGTCTCTGTGTGTGGTTGATCCTGATTTGGTTTCTTTACCAGTTCATCCATTGTGCTCGTTGCTTGTCTTAGCACTGAAACTATCTGCCAGGATGTTGGAAATATCAGTTGGTTCTGTAATTTTCGGGCCGTTGTGTTGTAACTCAGAGCAGATCTGTGTGTTGCCATTGAGATTCTTGACATAGCTATAATATTGCTTTGTGGTTGCCCTTAGAATCAGTGGTAATTTTGTTTTCATAGCTAGCTTTGGAGGATCTTCTAAGGGATCTCAGCTTCTTACTGAAGCTGACCAGGGAGCGCCTCCATTCATGGGATTTTACTCTCTTTTGCAACAGTTTAATCCTTCTGTTGTAGAGTTTGTTTATGGCAGGGGACCACCAGATTGGCTTCCTTTTTTTGGAGGATAGCGTCTTGGTTCTGTCTGGGATAGCATGATCCATGCAGTCGTGTAAGTGCTTATAGAGTGCATTTGTGTAGAATTCAGCAGTTGTAACTTTATTGTCCATCTGCATGGGTGTCATGAAGTTCACCACTTCTGTCTTAAGAAGAATGAAGTTGGCTTTGGAGAAATGTTTTACCGTGGTTTCCTTAATGGTGGGTGGGGACGGGATACGGATATCTAGGGTGATTAGCTTATGGTTGGATCTGATCAACGAGGAGCTGATTTCAGGTGTGGAACACCGGTCACTCATGTTGGTAATGACTAGGTGTAGGGTATTGTTGCCCCTGTTGCGGGTGTGGATAAGTTGATCCAGGGCATTGGAATGTATGAACTCCAGAAAGCGTTGAGTGAAGGAGTTGGTACAGGAATAGTTTTCCCAGTTAATGGTGGGGTAGTTGAAATTGCCCATTATTACGTTGTTTGGTGGAACCCTAATATTTTCCAGTATATCAGTAAAAGAGGAGTGGGAATCCTGGGGCATGGTGGGGGATCTGTAGCAAGCTACAATTTGGATTGCAGTTTTGCCCAGAGTTAGTTGCACTTGGGTAACCTTGGATGCATTATGCTGCGCAACTAGCCTGGAGGTGTGGATATCCTTAATGAATATGGACACACCTCCACCTTTGGTGTTCTGGCCCAGGTTAGATGGCCGAAAAGTGTGGTACGAGTTATAGCCTTTTAATGCAGGGGTGCCCTCTAGAGCCTTGAACCAGGTCTCAGTCACTGCACAGATATTGATGTTCTCCATTTTAAGGAGTTCCTCGACAGAGTGCATTTTGAGATTTAGACTTCTAGCACTGAGTAGCATTACCCTCTGTTTTTGCTTGCTTGCTCCTATTATGGTGGTGAATTTGTCATTTGAACCTTGCCTAAAAAAGGCAGTATAGGGGTGGTAAGAGCCTTAGCCAGTATACAGAATCCCAAGGGTGACATGTGCAGGCCATCTCTGGCAAAGCATTGTGGTCTGTCGACCATGTTGTCCCAGACAGACATATACTGTATCCCCTTAGAATAACACCAGAAGCTTAGCCAATTGATGAAGTCAATCATTTTGTCCTTGTACTGCGGTATCATTCTGGGCGATGGCAGGGTGCTACTCAGGGCTAGGGCCATACATGCCTGGGCTACAAGATCGGAGAGCTCTTCCATATCTCTTTTCATGTTTACTAGACTAACAACCACAAGGGTCTTTTTAAGCCTAGCCATGCATCCCAAATCTCTGACAAGTTCTGATACCCTTGATAAGTGTAAGAAGGAGCTTGGGAGATGAAGCATTTACAGACAGAGGCCTGGGAAATGAACCATTTATAGGTTGTCTGTGTCCATTAGATACATAGGTGCCAAACCAGGGATGAATTTCCTGTTCCCCATCCAATTGTCCACATTGCACTTAAATTGGGTTAGGAAGGAACTCTGCTTCAATTAATAAAAAAAAAAAAAACAATGAAATGAGCTACAAGAACCACCAGCTGGTGGTTCTTGTAGCGTATTTCAGGGTGTTTTGCTTCATTCATTGTTTTATTACATGGTATCACTGGGAGTTTTTCTTTTTAGAAACTATGCTTCACATGATAGAGACCCTGTTCCAGAGACATGGTAGTCTCTGGGATGCATACTCTGTCACTCCAGCAGGTCCTATTTATATCACAGACATGGTTTAAGTCTTCAGAACAGGTAATTCTGGTGCTGTTTGTTTTGTGGATATGCAGGAGATCCATCAGAGTGAGGTCTGAAAATGCTCTGTATGCCAGGCACAGATGTCCCCTCAAATACCTGTAGGAGACAGAATACAAGGATAGGGTATTGAGGCAGTCTGTATAGGACATTTTACTTACAACCTGTATTCTTTTAGTGATGAACCTCTGTTGGATATGCCTGGTTAGGTACATATCAAAAGGGGCATTGTACTCAATGATAGGTCTGATGAATGCCGAATACAGTGAAACAATGACTTCATAGGTTCATAGGTAGGTACTAGGCTATCTGCCAGAAGGCATTTATAAGCCTAGCCAGAATGTGTTGGCTTTCGCCACCCCCTTAGATTAGTTCCCTATGCCTCTGTCCAGCAGAGGCACTGAAGTGATCCCTGGGGTAAACTTTCTGTTTCCCATCCACTCGTTAAGGTTTCTTTTGAAGAGTGTTAGTGAGGAGCTCTGCCTAACGTAGACTGGAATCTTGTTCCAAAGCATAGGAAGTCTCTGGGACAGGAATCTATCCCTCCAGCATGTCCTATTTATTGTTGTGGTGAAGTTTAGATCCCTAGAGTGTGTGGCTCGAGGGGATAAGGTTTTCTTTAGGTGGAGCATGTCCATCAATTCTGGGTTGGACATGGCCTTGTATTTCAGGCAGAGATCACCTCTGAGTAGGTGGTATGCAACCAAGTACAGCTGGAGTTTCTTCAGTCGAGCTGCATAGGGCATCTGTTTGAGGCCAGTGATCCTCTTGGTGAGGTACTTCTGTGGTCTTTCCAGCTGTTGCAGGTGTCTTGTAAGGTACATCCCAAATGGGGCGTTGTACTCTATGATGGGTCTGATGAGTGATGAGTAGAGGGGCACAATGACCTCTTTTGATCTGCATACGAACCCTTCTGTGATTAGGTGGGCCTTGTAGAAGGATTTTCTAACCACTTTGGCAATGTGATTATCAAAGGTGAGATTACTATCTACTTGGGTCCACAGATCCCTTATTACGTCTTCCGTATTTAGGGGACTACCACCTATGTGGTAGTTTGTGGGTACTTTTTTTCCAAAGGGGATGACTATGCACTTTTTGGCATTTATCTTGAGGCCATGATTTTGACACCAGGTATCCGTCTCAGTGAGATCCTTTTGGAGGATGTCTGTGTCAGCTGGAGAGTCAATTATAGCTCCTAGTTTGCAGTTGTCTGCAAACTTGGTCAGCCATAGTCCTCCTGTGCTTGCCTGTACCTCTGAGAAGCATATGCAGAACAGGAGCGGTCCTAGGACTGAGCCCTGGGGAATGCCACTTGTAACCGGTTTAGAGTTGGACTTAGCTGCCACAACTCTCACCATGTGGGTTCTGTCCGTGAGCCAGTTGGCAACCCATCTTGTGACGTAGGGGGTTTATATTCAGGCTGGTGAGCTTGTCTATAATACCAGAATGTGGAATGGTGTTGAAGGCCTTAGCGAGGTCTAGATAGGCCATGTGTACCACCTTTCCCTCATCTATAGCCTTGGTAACTGTCTCAAAGAAGTTCACCAGGTTTAGGAGACATGATCTGCCCTTAACAAAGCTGAACTGGGTAGGGTCCAGTGTTTGGAGGTTTCCAATGTCACTGTTAATGAGTTACATGATGATATGCTCCACAGCCTTGCAGACCAAGCTAGTCAGGCTTATAGGACGATCATTTCCAGGGTCTTTTGTGGCTCCACATTTGTGGAGCGGAATAACCATTGCTGTGTGCCACTCTATGGGTACTTAGCCTGTGGAGATGCTGAGTTTGAACAGTGTGTTTAGGTGAGGGGTTAGTTCATCTTTGAGCTCGTGTAGGACGCAGCCTGTCCGGTCCCATTGATGCTGTGTTTTTGGCTTTGGAGAGGGCTGTTTTAACCTGAGTGTTTGTGATTTCAGGGACTCTACATTCTTCTGGTATGGTTATGGGCCCTTTTGGGGGTGAGAGGGGGGTGAAGTTTGCGCTGAACCTGTTTGCCAGGATGTTGGCAGTATCAGTCGGTTCAGTGTATTTTGTGCCATTCTGCACTAACTCTGAGCAGATCTGAGCATTGCCACTTAGATTCTTGACATAGCTAAATAATGCCTTGTGGTTATCTTTGGAGTCCTTGGCAATTTTTCTTTCAAAGCTCGCCTTGGATGATTTTATGAGGGGCCATAGTTTCTTGCTGATACTGATCAGGGATGTCTTCCCTTTTTGGGATTTTACTCTTTTCTGTACTAGTTTCCTCCTTCTGTTGTATAGCTTGTTTATGGCAGGAGTCCACCAGACTGGTTTCCTTTTCTTGGAGGACTGAGTCTTGGTTTTGCTTGGGATGGCATGATCCATGCATTCTTGTAGGTGCCTGTAGAATGCATTAGTAAAAGATTTTGCAGCTTGGACAGCGTTATCCTTCAGGATGGGGGCTTTGAAACTTTCCACCTCAGTCTTAAGTAACGTAAAGTTTGCTTTTGAAAAGTTTTTCATGGTGGTTTCCTTGTCCTGGGGTGGGGGCAGAATGTGGATATCCAAAGTGATTTGTTTATGGTCAGATCTAACCAGCGAGAGGTTGACCTCCGGTGTGGAACACCGGTTGCCCATGTTGGTGATGACCAGGTCCAATATGTTGTCACCTCTGGTGGGAGTGTTGACCAGTTGAACCAGGGCATTTGACTTTATAAATTCAAGGAAATGTTGGGCAAGGGAGTTAGTACTTGAGTAGTTCTTCCAGTTAATGTTTGGGTAATTGAAATAATCCAATATTAGGGTATTTGGTCGGACCTTTCTATTTCTCTGTGTTTCCAGAAACACGGAATGGGGGTCCTGGGACATGGTGGGTGATCTGTAGTAAGCTACAATTTGAATTACAGTTTTTTCCATTGTTAATTGCACGTGGATGATCTCTGAAGCATCGTGCTGTGCCACTAACCTGGAGGTGTGGGTATCCTTGATGAATATGGATACGCCCGCACATTTTGTATTTCGGTTTGGGTTCTGTGGCCAAAATGTATGGTATGAGTTGTAGCCTGGTAGTGCTGGGGTGCTCTCTGGAGCCATAAATCAGGTTTCTGTTACTGCATATATCGATTTTCTCCATACTGAGGAATGCGTGCATTTTGAGGTTTAGACTTCTGGCATTGAGTAGCATTAGCTTCAGTTTTTTGTTACTTGTGCTATTTACGGCGGTGGGTTTGTCTTTTGAGCCTTGCCTAAAAAAGGCACTATGGGGGTAGCAAGAGCCTTGGCCAGTATTCGAAAGCCTAAGGGTGACAGGTGGAAACCGTCTCTAGCGAAGCAGCGTGGCTTGTCGAGCATGTCATCCCAGGTGGATAGACACTGGATCCCCTTTGAATGGCACCAGAAACTTAGCTAATTGTTGAAAACGAGAATTTTTTTCTTTATACCGTTGTATCATTCTTGGTGACAGCAGGATACTATTCAGGGTCAGGGCCATACCGGCCTGGGCTACATGATCAGAGAGCTCTTCCATGTCTCTTTTCATGTAGTCCAGGGAGGTACGGCTCAGGTCATTCACACCAACATGGACAATGACAGAGTCATATTTGTACTTGTTCTGGAGTGACCTGAGTGCTTGTGTTATGTGGTGGATCCTGGCACCCGACAGGCAGCTAACAGTAACCTTCTCCTTATTCAGCCTAGTGAGTAGGACATCAGTGTGCATGACTATAGAGTCACCTATTACTAGTATGTTGGGTATGTTATTTTGCCTTAAAGGCTGTGATTGCATGGCACACTGGTTTTGTGAAGTATATGTTTCATGGTTTGTGTTGGGGGGTGAAGGTTGCTTGGTTGTTTGCTTTTGAGGTCTCTGTTGGTTTTGCAGATTTTTATTTAGAGCCTCCAAGTATGTTTTCATGTATTTATGTGTGTTTTTTGACAGTGCTGGTTTAATAGGCCTATGTGAGACTGGTGGTGTGATGCAAGTATTTCCTTTCTCCTCTTGACTGTCTGATCCAGTCTTGGGTTGAGAGAGCTTAGCCTCCAGTTTGGCTGTATAATTGCATCTCTTACATGTATTAGTGTTTGGTGGTAGGAGAGGGTTGTCTGTGTACATGAGACAGTTGTAACATTGCCTCAAAATGCCCAGATTCACCAGCTGGACTGGAGAGCACACCTGAATCTACCCTTTGGACATGCCTGGATAGGTACATTGAACTGGATGGCTGGTAAGGTCTAATAGCCTTGTCCTTCTGTACAGTACAGGAGGGTCTAGTGCTAGGGTTTATAAGTGCTTGCTATAAGTTTTGAGCAAGTGTCGGGCTGAGAAATGAATGGCTTGAGTGCTTAAGTTGAAAGTTTGTCTAATTCCAAGGGAAAAATTGAATAGGAGACTTTGTGGACTCAGGAATAGTTTTACCCTAGCTAACCGGCACTGCCCGGCATGCAAAACCTGGCAAACGCAATATTTATAGCAGGGAAATGAAATAGAGAGACATTAGCCCAAAATGGCCAATAAAATACTAATTTCTGGGCTGAAACCACTCCTCCAGGGACAGATAGGCTGCTCAAAGCTCCCCTCTCTCACAGGTGAACAGAGAAACTTCCTTCTATCCAAGTAAGGTATGGGATGGGCAAACACAGAGATTTGTAACACAGCCCTGAATTCAGCACTAACCTGAAAACTGGACTATACTAGCTTAGAAAGGCGGGAAACAAATACATATATATATATATATATATATATATATATATATATATATATATATATATATTTTTTTTTTCAGAAAATAAAGCAGATATAATCAAAAAAACACTTTAAATGCACAGAAAAGGATACTTATTGTTATATATCGCAGATCAGAGTTGTAGTCAATGCCCCTAGTAATAAAGTAGGAAGAAACACAAATACAGTAAAAGCAGATGAATAAAGTGCAATTTTTTTTTGATGACCTAATAATTTTTTGTCAGCCAGAGGCCATTGACCTTGGCCTCAGATTTGGATTTGTTAGACTTTATTTGTCCTCTGAATTTTGTGTTTAGTTTGATGAGAGTTCTTTTATCCTGCTGGGTGCTGCACCTAGTATTTTTTGTCATAATGTTCTTCCTTCTGTTATACAGTGTATTATTAATTTTGTGATTCCACCAGGGTGGCTTGTTTTTTGAGCTAGCTCTGTACTTCTCCCTGGTGGGTACAGCTGCCCCTGTGCAGCTATTAACATGCTTGTACAGGGTTTCTCTGAACAATTCTGCATAGGCAGCAGTGTTCCCGGGGTTTATGGGGGCTTGAAATTTTGCCAGGTTATCACTTAATAGCAAGAAGTTAGCTTAAGAGTAGTTCCTGAATATTATAGGTTTTGCTGGGGGCCCAGGTTTTATTTTGTGATCTGACCTTACCAGGGAAGACATTACAGTAGGGAGTGTGTAGCACTCTCCCATATTAGTGAGGACCAGATGCAGTATGTTTGTACCCCTGGCTGGTGTATTGACAATCTGGTCCAGGATGTTTGTGTTTACGAAATCCAGGAGTCTCTGTGCCTGTATATTTGGTGTCGTATATGATTCCCAGTAAATAGTGGGATAATTAAAGTCACCCATGAATATGGTACTGAGCTGGATGGTGAGTGTTTCCAATAAGTTTAAATACATGGTATGTATTTTGTGGATCATACAGGGGGACCTACAGATTGCAAGGAAGTGGTATTGGATTTAGCCTATGGTGATTTGAATTTAAAGAAGCTCAAATGCATTGTCCTATTTGATAAGTCTTGAGGTATATTTATTTTTGATGTAAATCGAGACACCTCCACCTTTAGTCTGTGTAGTAGCTGGACTAAATGCGTGGAAGGCATGATAACCTTGCACTGTTGATGTGCTCTCAGTGGCTTTAACCATATCTCAGTGACCGCACACATGTCAGCATTCTGTAGGTTGAAGAGAGCTTCTAGTGGGTGGCATTTTTTTTAGACTCCTAGCATTGAGCAATAATACCTTTAAATGTTCTTGGTTTTGTTGGAAGTGCTTTCAGTTTGGCATTGCCTAAAAAAGGCACTATGGGGGAAGACAATGTTTTAGCTAATATTCAAAAGCTTAGAGAGGGGAGGTGAGGACCATCCCTGGCTATGCAGCATGGTCTGTTGACCATCTCCTTCCAGGCTGACAAATATTGCACCCACTTAGAATGGCACCAGAAACTAAGCCTGTTATTAAAGGCAGACATTTTTTGTTTATATTGCTGCATCTTTCTTGGAGAAGGTAAAATGTTGCTCACTGCCAAGCTTATACCAGACTGAGACCCATATTCTAAGAGTTCCATGATGTCTCTGTTTATACAGTCTAGGGAGGTATGTCTGAGGTCATTTACTCCCACAATGACTATGACTGAGTCATACTGGTACTTGTGGTCCAATTACCTGACTGCAGGTGTAATGTGGCAGATCCTAGCTCCTGATAAGCAACTGAGTGTGATTTTCTCCTTACTCATCCTGGTGAGAGGGACATCAGTGTGTATCACAATGGACTCTCCAATGACCAGAATGTTGGATGGTGTGGTGGCTTGCCTTATGGGCTTAGTAGTAGAGGGACCATAAGATTTGGCTCTACATGTTGATGTGGGTGTTGTTTTGAAAGAGTACATTTGGGGCTGCTGAGGATATTTGTTATGTGTACTTCATCTAGGAGGTCTTTGCTGTTTAGGAATGTTACATTTAAGTGCTTTAGCATATATCGGTCTACATGACTGCTTTGAATTGTGTGTAATGGGTGCAGTGTTTGTACAACTGACAACCTTATTGACATTAGGAGCACTTTTATGTGAGAGCTTTGCCTCCAGTAACATTGTGTAAATACATCTCTCACATACCATATCAATTTCTTTGAGAATTAACTGGTTGTCAGTAAACATGAGACAATTTTTGCATTGCCTCAGGATACCCATATCTACTAATCTGGTAACAGAGACTGTGGAAAAATTCATATCCATGGCAACAAACCCTTTTTTATTGATTAGACAGCTGAAGTGAAAATATAAAGCAATGTAAGAAGTATCCAGTTTTCAACTCTAGGGACAGTGCTTGTCACTGCAAACTAGTCATCTTGTGTGAAACTAGGTATTGATGAAATTTCACTTGTGCTTTTACAGAAATAATGTCACTCAAGATGTCTGTGTCTGTACAGGACACTGCAAAACACTTGACAGGAAATTAAAACATTGGTCCTGAAAATTTAAGGATTAAGTATTTAGGCAGATATTCTGAAGTTAGAAACAAATCAAGCAGTACTTACTGAAAACAAATAATTAGCTTGTCAAGAATGATGAAAAGAGGGAGTCACATTAAAGGCTGTGATACAATGCGCCTTTGCTTCTTCTTTCACCAGCAGCAAAACATTAGCATCAATTCCAAGATGAGAAGGAGGCCACGGCCTGTCTGTTGATGCACAGTCTTGTCCCGGATGATGTAAGGGTCTGTAGGGTTGTTGTAGCTTTTTCCTGGTAGATGCCTTGAATAGCAACCAGACCAGTCAGGTTGCAACTTTGTCTTCCTTATCTGTACTTGGTTGCCAACCCCCTTGTACTTTATTTTTCCAGTACTTTCCCTTTTTTCCTCTTATAAAAATATGGGGCCTCACCCCAAAGAAATATGCACACACACACACACACACACACACACACACACACACACACACACACAAACCTATCTATCTACATGTATTTATCTATCTATATATCATACCTTTCAACCTGGAAACATCAGAAATCTGGACAAGGCCCATCAAAAATAGGTACAAAGCTGTACGCTGATTAACATATAATTTGCATACATAATTACGTAAACCCGCCCACTCCAACTACCATGGGAAGAGTGGATTTTGTCCCATAAATTGTAGTTTATTGGCCGTTTAGGCAGTTTTCTGTCTCTTTCAACTTGCTGGCTTAAAAGCCTGCGTTTGCGCTTGTTCCCCACCTTTCCTGTAACTAGTCTAGTCCAGGTACAGATTTGCTGTATCCAGGACTCTTTGTAAGTGTCTGAACCCCCCAAGCCTTTCTGTGTTGGAGGGAAGCCTTCTAGCTTATCAGTGGGAGTGGTAAGCATTAGGTAGCCTATCTACCACATGAGGAGTGGTACCTGGCCCAGAAATTGTAGCTACTGGCCGTTTGGGCAGTTTTTCCCCATCTCTTTCAACTTTCTGGTTTAAAAGTCACACTTGCGCTGTTTCCCACCTTTCCTGTTACTAGCCTAGTCCAGATACAGAGTTGCTGTATCCAGGACTGTTGGTAATCTTCTGAGCCCCGCAAGCCTTTCTGTGTTGGAGGGAAGCTTCTAGCTTATCAGTGGGAGTGGTAAGCACTAGGGAGACTATCTATCACAAGAGGAGTGGTTCTGGCCCAGAAATTGTAGTTTATTGGCTATTTGGGCAGTTTTTTCCATCTCTCTCAACTTTCTGGTTTTAAAGCCCGTGTTTGCGCTTGATCCCCACCTTTCCCGTAACTAGTCAAGTCCAAGTACAGATTTGCTGTATCCAGGACTGTTTATAAGCTTCTGAGCCCCCAAGCCTTTGTGTTGGAGTGCAGCCTTCTAGCTTATCAATGTGAGTGGTAAGTACTAGGTAGCCTGTCTACCACAACAGGAGTGGTTCTTGGCCCAGGAATTGTAGTTTATTGATCATTCGGGAAGCTGTCCATCTCTTTCAACATTCTGGTTTAAAAGACCACATCTGTGCTTGTTTCCCATCTTTCCTGCAACTAACCTACTGGAAAGCACTAGAAAGCCTTAAACTGATACAAGCCTTCTAGCTTAAAAGAGAGACTTTGGAGTGAGTGAGTATCAGTTTTCTGTATTTTCTTGCTGTACTTAACTGTTTTCTGCCTAAACACTGATTTTTCCAACTTATTGTGATTTAAAAGCTTGTTTTTTCACATATTATACTTATTTGACTGCCTGCACTTTTAAAAAGTTGTTTTTTGTTTAAATAAATTGTTTAACTGTTGTAGGCTGCACATTAAAGTGTGATAGCCTTTTCTGATCACTTGTAGTCATTTAAAGCTGTTTTAAGTGTACTTTTTACTGTTTTTGCCTTATCTTTTCAAAAAAAAAAATGTCTTGTTTCCCACCTTTCTAAGCTAGTCCAGTTAATCCAGTCCAGTTTTCAGGCTAGTGCTGAATTCAGGGCTGTGTTACAAGTTTCTGAGTTGCCCATACCTTACTTGGATATAGGGAAGTTTCTCTGTTCACCTGCGAGAGAGGGGAGCTTTGAGCAGCCGTCTGTCCCTGGAGGAGTGGTTCCAGCCCAGAAGTTAGTAGTTTAAAAACCACGTTTGCACGGTTTTGTGCGCCGGGCAGCACTGGTTAGCTAGGGTTAAATTATTCCCGGCTCCACTAAGTCTCCTCTTCAGTTTTTCAATTGAAACTAGTCTAACTCTCAACCTAAGCACTCAAAAAGCATCCTACAGCCCAGCACTTGCTCAGAGCTAATAGCAAACACTAATATACCCCAACACTTGACTGCCCAGCAGGGCAAGGCTCTTTATCCACCGCTCACCAACCAAGCGACTAAGCAGCTCACCCTACTATTCAGGCATGACCAAAGGGCAACTTCAGGTGTACTCTCCAGTCCAGCTGGTGAATCTGGGTATCCTGAGGCAATGTTACAACTGCCTCATGTACACAGACAGCCCTCTCCTCCTACCACAAAACACTAACATATGTGAGATATACAATTATACAGCCAAACTGGAGGTTAAGGTCTCTCCACTCAAGACTGGAACAGACAGTCATGAGGAGAAGGTTAACACTTGCACCACACCTCCAGCCTCACACAGACCTACTAAACCAGCACTGGCAAAAAATACACATAAATACACAAAATCATACTCTGAGGCTCTAAATAAAAACCCACAAAAGCATCAGAGAGCTCCAAAGCAGACACCCACAAAACCTGCACCTCCCGTTACAAACCAGACAGCACATAAAACACAAAATCAATGTGCTGCACAATCACAGCCCTTAAGGCGAATAACATACTTAATACACTAGTAATAGGCGACTCAATAGTCGGGCACACTGATGCCCCACTCACTAGGCTGGACAAGGAGAAGATTATTGTTAGCTGCCTATCGGGAGCCAGAATCCGCCACATAACATAAGCACTCAGGTCACTCCAGAACAAGTACAAATATGACTCTGTCATTGTTCATGTTGGTGTGAATGACCTGAAATGTACCTCCCTGGACTACATGAAAAGAGACATGGAAGAGCTCTCTGATCATGTAGCCCAGGCGGGTATGACCCTGACCCTGAGTAGCATCCTGCCCACACCAAGAATGATACCTCAGTATAAATAAAAAATTATCAGTTTCAAAAATTGGCTAAGCTTCTGCTGTCATTCAAAGGGGATCCAGTGTCTGTCAGCCTGGGATGACATGCTCGACAAGCCGTGTTGCTTCGCAAGAGAAGGCTTGCACCTGTCACCCCTTGGCTTTTGAATACTGGCCAAGGCTCTTGCTGCCCCCATAGTGCCTTTTTTAGGCAAGGCTCAAAATTCAAACCCACCACCGTAAAAAGCACAAGTAAAAAAAATGAGGGTTATGCTACTCAACACCAGGAGTTTAAACCTCAAAATGCATGTGCTCGAAGCACTCCTGAGTATGGAGAACATTGACATCTGTGCAGTAACTGAAACCTGGTTCAAGGCTCCGGAGAGCACTCCAGCACTACTGGGCTACAACTCATACCACACATTTTGGCCACAGAACACGGACCGAAACACAAAAGGAGGGGGTGTATTCATATTCATCAAGAATACTCACACCTCCAGGTTAGTGGTGCAGCATGATACCTCTGAGATGATCCAAGTACAACTAACATCAGGCAAATCTGCAATGCAAATTGTGGCCTGCTACAGATCACCCTCCATGACCCAGGACCACCACTCTGCCTTTCTGGAGACACTGAAAAACATGAAGGTCCTACTGAACACCCTGATATTGGGCAATTTCAATTACCCTACCATTAACTGGGAAAACTACTTGAGTACAAACTCCCAGGCTCAGCACTTCCTGGAATTTATCAACTCAAATGTCCTGGATCAGCTGGTAAACTCCCCTACCAGAGGCCACAACATATTGGACCTTGTCATCACCAACATGGGCAACAGGTGTTCCGTACCAGAGGTCAACCCGTCACTGGTTAAATCAGACCATAAACTAATCACCCTGGATGTCCACACCCCACCACCACCCCAAACTATGGAAACCACAGTGAAAAACTTTTCTAAAGCAAACTTCACCTTACTTAAGGCACGGGCACAAGTTTCACAGCCCCCACACTAAAGGATAACACTGCCCAAGATGCAGAATCCTTTACAATTGCACTCTATGAGCACCTACAAGGATGCATGGATCGTGCCATCCCTAGCAAGACCAAGACTCACTCCCCTAAGAAAAGGAAACCAGTCTGGTGGACCCCTGCCATAAACAGGTTATACAACAGAAGGAGGAGACTAGTTCAGAAAAAAAGCAAATCCCAAGAAGGAAAGACATCCCTGATCAGTATCAGTAAGAAACTAAGGTCCCTCATAAAATCATCCAAGGCTAACTTTGAAAGAAAAATAGCCAAGGATTTGAAAGATAACCACAAAGCCTTCTTTAGCTATGTCAAGAATCTAAGTGGCAACTCGCAGATGTGCTCTGAGCTACTGCAAAATAGCACAAAATATACTGAACCTACTGATATTGCCAATATACTGGCAGATAGAGTCAGTGCAAACTTCACCTCCCTCTCACCTTCAAAAGGGCCCACAACAATACCGGAAAAGTGTAGTGTCCCGGAAATCACAGAAGCACAGGTGAAAACAGCCCTTTCAAAAGCCAAAAACACAGCATCAATGGGGCTAGATGGTGTCCCAGGCTGCATCTTGCATCAACTACAGAACGAACTAACCCCCCACCTAAACATGCTGTTCAACCTCAGCCTCTCCACAGGCTACATGCCCATAAAATGGCATGCAGCAATGGTTATTCCGCTCCACAAAGGAGGGGCCACAACTGACCCTGGTAACTATTGCCCCATAAGCCTGACTAGCCTGGTCTGCAAGGCTATCGAGCACATCATCATGGAACTCATTAACAAAGACATTGGGAACCTCCAAACACTTGACCCGACCCAGTTCGGCTTTGTTAAGGGAAGATCATGCCTTCTAAACCTGGTTGACTTCTTCAAGACAGTCACCAAGGCCATAGACGAGGGAAAGGTGGTTCACACAGCCTACCTTGATCTCGCCAAGGCGTTCGACACCATTCCTCACTTGGGTATTATAGAAAAACTCACCAGCCTGAACATAAACTCTTATGTCACAAGATGGGTTGCCAACTGGCTTACAGACAGAACTCACATGGTAAGAATAGCGGGCTCCAGGTCCGACTCCAAACCAGTCACAAGTGGTGTCCCACAAGGCTCAGTTCTGGGACCCCTACTGTTCAGCATATATTTCTCAGAAGTACAGACAAACACAGGAGGACTATAGCTAACCAAGTTCACCTATGACTGCAAACTGGGAGCCATAATTGACTCTCCGGCTGACACGGACATCCTTCAAAAAGACCTTAATGAGACAGACACCTGGTGTCAAAGTCATGGTCTCAAGCTAAATTCCAAAAAATGCATAGTCATCCCATTTGGGAAAAACAAAATACCCATGAATTACCACATAGGCAGCAGCCCCCTTAATACAGAAGAGGTAATAAGAGATCTGGGGACCCAGGTAGATAGTAATCTTTCCTTTGACAAACATATTGCCAAAGTAGTTAAGAAATCCTTCTATGTGGCCCATCTAATTACTAGGGGGTTCCCATCTAGAAATAAAGAGGTTATAGTGCCCCTCTACCTGTCACTCATCAGACCCATCATAGAGTACAATGCCCCATTTGGGTTATACCTCACAAGACACTTCCAACAGCTGGAAAGACCACAAAAGCACCTCACCAAGAGGATTACTGGCCTCAAACATATGTCCTATGCAGCCCGACTGAAAAACCTCCAGCTGTACTCAGTGGCATATCGCTTACTCAGAGGTGATCTCTGCCTGACTTACAAAGCCATGTCCAACTCAGAATTGATGGACATGCTCCACCTAAAGAAATCCAAGTCACTGCTAGTCATGCACTCTAGTGAGCTAAACCTCACCACAACAATAAATAGAACATGCTGGAGGGATAGATTCCTGTCACAGAGACTCCCCATGCTTTGGAACAAAACTCCTAACTATATTAGGCAGAGCCCCTCACTAACACTCTTCAAAAGAAGCTTTGAAGAGTGGATGGGTAACAGAAAATACACCCCTGGGATTACTTCATTGGCTCTGCTTGACAGGGGCTAGTTAATTAATCAATGGGGCAGCAAAAGCGGACACACTCTGGCTAGGCTTAAAATTGCCTACCTATGAACTGAAGAAAACATAACCAAAATATGGCACCATAGTCCCCCTGCAGCCATCCCAATGTCCTATTATGTGGCTATTTCGTCCCATTTACCATAAACACTAATGTATGCATGCTGCTTTACTTCTACAATGATTATTTGGATTTTATTTTTACATTTTACAGCACAACAATGCAGAAACACTAATAGACATCTGGTAAATAAAGCAATACTGTCTCAGAATGAAAATAGGCTTGGCATTAAAACTTCTCTGTCCTTGAAACTCACATTCATTGAAAAAACATTGAAACCCACACTACATCCAAAGAAAATGTATCTAGCCAGTGGTGGATAAAGATTACCGGCTTTGGGCTGTTTTCAAATCACTGGCCTCTTGCACACAAAACATGAAACATACATGTGTTGTTTTCTTTGATACACCTTCCTGACTTTATTAAATTATAGTCCTTGTATAATACAACACACTTGTTAGACACAGCACATTTTAAATTTATTGTTTGAACATTTTTCCAGTAGGGTGTACTGTAAGCAATTAAACAAAACACATGAACCAATATTGACAAAACTACCCAATTCAGAATATTTCCATCATAAAAGTGTACTTCCACACCCGCATTATAAATAGAATGACAGTAATGTAACCCATAGGCATCTTGCACAGCGTCTCGCACTTATGTTCATTTAAATTTTTTTTTGGAGGGGGGACAAAAGGTAAAAAAACAGGGACACATTTTAAACATTGCTTGTATACTTTTGTAAAGTTGCTAGAATAAAATGTTGTGTTATCACCATGCATTTCACTGTCAAGTTTTGAAGCCAGGACCCCATGCGCTACAGTCAGAACAACATGCCACTATGCCAAATCAGCAGCTTCCTGAAAAATAGGAAGACTGAAACTTAATGGCTATCATTTAGTGAATTTAGTTCTTATACTAGCTCTCAACCTCTTAGCACAAAATACCTGGACAAAGACAATAATGGAGGAATACAGCCCTAAAATAGGGACAGATTTCAAATATTGATCTTATAAAATTAAAACATTGCTAGAATAAAAGGTGTTGTGTTACTATGTATTTTCTGAGGAATATTAAGTCTGACATTCAAATACCTGTCATTATTTAGTGAATTCAATCCTTCACTGATTTCCCATAAAAATCCAGGAAACCACAGATTTTATGAGGAACAGAACAAACATATGAGGCAGAATTGGTGGTGGGGTAGGGAATTCAGCTCTTGCTACCTATACTCAAGGTACAGGGTTGGAGCCTGAGTAACTCTAGCCACCAGGTATATGTATGTGGGGCATTTGCACAGTGACTGTAATCCTTACTGACTTACAATAAAAAAATCACAAATCTTATAAGAAAATCAGCAACAATAGACAAAATAATGGGCAGTTGTGAGCTATGGGTGAATGATACAGCAATGTGTATTAAAAGATGGGTCATTAGCTCAGGTGTTTAAATTAAAACACGGAATGCTACGCCAATCAGCGGCTCTATAAAAAACATTTTGTGTACTCATTTGCCTGCTGTTAGCCACTTTAGGTCTACATCATATTCCTGATCATAGTCTGCACTGTTCCCACTGACTGATTCCTTCAGTTTTGTACAAACTAAGCTACAAAAGGTGAGGCAGTGAAGTCGCCCAATACCTCTCAAAACTGTACCTCACTATGAGGAACGTTTCTCATTTTGAGTCATAAAAAATTAAATGTTCCTCACTCTACCACATCAGAAGCATCTGTCACACACTTGGTGGTAAAAATAATTAACTAATAGCCTTGGTAAATAATACCAAATTGTATAAATTGGTAAAAAGAAGTATAAAATAAAATAACATCATCATACGTGCTTTCCTAGTTAAAGTTATTAGTAATCTATGTATAAACATACTATAACTGATAGTGTTACAAACTTTGCAATTGAAGGTTGAACTGTGACTCTGTGTTCCCTGACAATTATTATCCCATTCATCTTCTTTAGGACTGCCCCCAGTCCCCAGCCATGTCACATGTGATGTTACAACACTAAAAGACGAAACCCAGTAACAATTTGTATCTCAGTTCCTGCACTAACAAGTGACCATAGTTCTCAACCTTCCATGCCCAAAATATGTATAATAGCCTTCCATGATGTGGAACAAGTGGGCAAAGTGTGGAACACATACCAAAAACTTCACTAGGAAGATCACAAGATAGTTACTTAATGCATTAAAAGAATGTTTAATTAGTATAAGTCGATAGCATTTATTATAGATATTAATTGAAATATTCTTAACACTGAATGTGTGACAGACCCTTTCAATGGGGAGCAATGAGGAACGTTCCCCATAATAACATATACGTAAGTGACTACTCAATATATGTTTACTGCAAAACTAAAATTCTTTAATATAATTTCCTTCAACGTACTACTATGCGTCATTGTAAATACTGACTACTTCAAGCACAACTTGCCTGTGATACCGACAAGGAAATAGCTTTCCCTCAAAATGAGTGTCTATCTAGTCATAAATAGATATGTAGGAACAAACACATTAAGTTGCAGTTGCCGACAGAGCTTTATATGTAGTGCAATGTTCACAGATGACAGGCTGTAGATCAGTGACCTACCATTACAGTTAGTGATGAAGTACATGTAGCTGGATTCCAAAACAGTCATTTTTAAGTTATATTTAACTAGGTGGAAATAATCTTCTGTCACTCAGGTAAGATGACTTTTTTGTTATGTATTGGGTGGTTAGGAATGTTTGGAGTATTTGCAGATGGACGATGTTATATTTTTAACTCTTCTTTATGAAATTATGTAAGATGAATTGCACTTGCTATCAATTTCTATTATGTGGCATGTGTTAAACGTAACAGTTTATTGATGTATGCCGTTATTGTCAGCAGCCAGACTGTTAAAATCCAGTTAGTTTAGTATTGTTATTATAATGGGTGCTGACTCTCCGGCTAATTGTCCTCAAACTTTATTAAGACCTGTTTGGGGATACATTCCAAGAATGGTGGAACAAGTGTGCACACTTTCCTATTCAATTAGCACTGTGGCTTAGTTAAATCAGTAAGTGGTATGGTGTTTTGTTTTGAGATTCTAAACTGTGGAAGAAGAAAATTAGCAGCAAGAATTGTTTTAGGAAACCTAAGTTAATTTGAGTAAGCTCGACATATGGGCTGTTACTTGTTGATCTTCTGAAAATTTGACACATGCATTGCATAGTGAAGATAAACCCGGTTACAGATATAATGGTAGAGAGATAAATAAAAAGTACATTTCTTGGAGGAAACAAGTAAACACGTTGAAAATATATCACACCATAAATCAGGCTGAAAGAGGAATATAAAATGATGTATATGTACTCAATCTGGTCTTCAGTAAAAAGTTATTTTTCTGCTTCGTTTGCTACGTTCACAACTGTTGAAGCATAATATATTCTAATTTATTTGGGAGGGAGTCTTTTTTGTAGTACAGAAGCTTGCATTATGGAATTGCTGTTTCCAGGGTTGCTAGTACTACTACTAATACTACTACTACACACACACACGCACACACACGCACACGCACACACACACACACACACACACACACACACACACACACACACACACATATGCTCTCAATACCTGCACACATTACTGTATCTTAAATAATTGTCTAAATGCGTATTCTTTATCCTGCTTCTACTGATAACGGCTCGCAATACCAGAAATGCACACACAGAGCTTAAATGAAGCATGGACATAAATAAATATGTTACTGCTGCTTAAATACATGGACTTGCACAGAGCTTAAATAAAACACACGCACAGCCTTAAATAAATACGCTATTGCTGCTTAAATAAATGGACTTGCTTAAGTTCTTGATTCTCCAGCTTAAGTTCTTCTTCCAGCACAGCAAATATAAATACGTCCTGGCTTTAGTTCTTCTTCATCCTGCTTCCACTGATAACAGCTCGCAAATACCGGAAATGCTCACTCTTGAGCTCAGTTCCGACAGGCTAGCAGGCTAACAGTGCTGACATCAACGCGCATGTGATGACGTCAGGCCAAAAGGCTGAAAAATATAAAAACAGAGTCGGGAAAATTGGAACTTAAGGGGTGCCATTCGGGAATCATGGCATCCCATTATTTGGCCTTCAAAACCTGCAAAAGCCGAGAAATTTGGTATGGTTGAGAGGTATGCTCTCTCTCTCTCTCTCTCT
The DNA here is from genome assembly GCF_019279795.1 of Protopterus annectens. Taxonomy (NCBI): domain Eukaryota; kingdom Metazoa; phylum Chordata; order Ceratodontiformes; family Protopteridae; genus Protopterus; species Protopterus annectens. Next base: position 752,634,202 of record NC_056748.1, read on the forward strand.
ATATATATATATATATATATATATATGGGTGACTGAATATGTCGACTGTATGTAATGTGAACAGTTGAACAGTTGCCTAGTTGACTGTATATGATCGACTAGGCTGTTGACAGGTATGCGGGTCTGATTGTGTGATCTGGGAGTTAGCATATATAATTAGCATGGGGTGAGGGGGCACAGCCCCCTGAAGAAAATTATGTTTTACTTTGTTTTTTTTTTAATGTGTAAGGTGCATGCACCAAGACTGTATCTTGGTGCATGATTAGTGCAGTGTTCCCTTCCATGTTTTGACCATAAGCGATCATTATTTAGGCAGTGTAGTACACCCATATTTATATAGAGATAGATAGCTATAGATATATTTAAAAGTACCAGCATCAAAATGAAGACAGTTCTTAAATTCCATGCAGCAAAGTACTTAACTTAAAATGCCTACATTAAATTAATAGAAAAACAAAAATGCACTAATTTTGCAAACAGCTTACTTTCAAATCAAACAAATAAACAAAAAAGAACCCTAAGAAAATCACAAGGAAATGTTAACTTTACTGAAAGGACTGTTCATAAGCTAAGGTACAGGGTTCGGGTTAAAGTTAGGCGCACAGTTATGTTTAGAGTTAGAATGCATTATTAAAGTGGGTGTGAGGATACTGGATGTTGTTATTTGTGCTATATATATATATATATGCCAGCATGACTAGCTATGATTTTGTGAATAGGTTTGCATTTTCTTGATTATTACTTTGATTTATGTAAGATATTTGAATCAAACAGTGTTCTGGATGACCAAGTGTACATTTTTTAAAAGAATTCTGAATGTATGTTATGCCGGTCAGCTGACCTAGATGTGCCAGAGATGAAAGGAATAGCATCTCCACAGCAGCTGTTTTGTTTACATTTTAAAGTCTGATATTAGAGAGTAGAATTCTCATAACTGCTTTCTGACTTTTAAAAGATTCTGCTATAATGCAGGTTCTGAGTCAAAGTTCAGTTTGTCAGTTTTGTAGTAGAGGTTCAGTAGTTGTAGTAGTCATTGTTGTTTTCCAGATCAGTAGCTATCACTCAGTTTGCTTTCCAGATCTGTTCAGCAATAATAGTAGGAGTTATTAGTCCAGTCACTGAGGACCAGACAACAGCCTGAAGTGTGGACATAAATTCTTGTCTTGCCTGGCTGAAGTAAGAATATCACCTTAACTTTCTGAGTTAATTAGTTTAGACCTTGACAGTTAATCTTTATATAGTTAATGAACTACAGTTAGATACAATTTTTCTACAATCAGTGTGAAACCTATCCTACTGTGTTATTTTCATAATTCCTGTGTGTGAGACTCTTTTGCTTATTGGAATCAATTATTCAGTGTATATATGTTTTAAATTATTTTATTTGTTAAATATTTTACTACCTTTTATTGTAGCTAGTTATTTAGAAAGCACTTTTCATAACCTGAGAGTGCTTATGCTTATTGTGATGACACCAGGGCCACTCAAAAATGTCTTACTGCTCGGATTACATGCTACCATTTAAATCAATATTTATTTTATCCAATATAATTGAACACCCCTTTTGAAGGGTATTCTGGTATGTAACTGGTGGTAGCCATTACCCTGTAATTTGGGGAAAGAAGACATAGCAGGTAAATCTGTGCCAGTCTTTCCCAAGAGTGTTTTTATGCATGGGAATCAAATATTTAAGAGTGTGTGTATCAAATACCTAGAACTGGGACATGGTGCTCTGCAGTGGTTAATGTGAAGATTCATTTGGGGACCTGGATTTAAGCATATAGGTTCATAGGTTCATAGATTAGTACTAAGCTAACTGCCCTTGCAAGCCATTTTAAGCCTAGCCAATTATCCTTTGTGAGACTCAAACCCTGCACCTTGTGTTTGTAAGGCAAACACCTTAACAATTAAGCCACCACCCTTTGGAGCCTGTCCCCAGTGTACTCTCAGGGAAAATTGTGTATTCCTATCCCTGCTTTCAGTGACACTCCCTTACTGGAGATGGTGGTGAGGACTGAGGCTACTTAGTTACTGCCCTGGTTTAAGTGGGGTTGTAAATACTACAGGCTGCAGAAAAATATTACGAAAAAAACAACAGGTTCGTTGAGAAAACCACTTTATAAAATACAAAACAGCAAAGCTTTCGGGTGAAACCCTTCCTCAATACTATTATATATGCTTAAAACCAGACTGGTTTAAATACAGGTCATAAAAATCACATGACTAGCAGTCCAAAAGTCATGTGACACAAACAAATACAAATATAAAGTGTAAACATAAAACATACAAAGATGTATAAAAATATATATAAAAATATATGAAAATTATATTGCAACATCTAACAACGCAATTTAGTTTGTTGCTCTTATTAAATTAAATTTGCTGTCTTGTATTTTATAAAGTGTTTTTCTCAATGAACCTGTTGTTTTTTTAAGTGGGGTTGTCACAGTGGGCAAGAGGGCTTCATCATAACTCCTGCATGTTTTTCAAATACCAAGTGATCTGAAGTTCATATTTTCATACGGAGATGAAAATTTGACTGAGACAGTATGGTATATTGCTGTTGCTGGGCAGCTGCTCTCATATTTCTGCTTTTTGTAGCTCAAAACAGAACTGTAGTAGAAACAATTAGAATGTAAGTCACACTGGTATTAGTCTCTGTTGCTCTTCAGGACATTGCTGTCTTTATTGGTGCTACAGTGCTACAGTGAAGCCAATGTGAGAGAAGAGCTACTTAAGAGATTCCCAACTACAAAGATACACTTTTATCAATGTGGTTTACATTATAAAGCAACCAGAATTTTTTTTTCTCTTTGAAAGATGCCCCTTGGTCTGGGGCAAATCTCTGTGGGTTGAAATGCAAGTGCCAATGGGCTGCATCTGCCTCATGGGCCTGCAGTTTGAGTTCATTGCCCTATAGACTTTTTATAGCCTGATGGCAGATCTAACTGGTTGTGTAAATTATGTTCCCTCATGAATGAAATTTGTTGTTTTAGGTCAACCTAAAGTTTAAATCAGCATCAATATATAAAATATGTAATTGGTCAAAGACATTTTGAATAGTTACCCAGTTTTGCATGCTTTAAATGCATACCATGATAAAACCAAGCAAAGCTTTTCCATTATACAGTATACATTATGTGCATCAGTGTTTGTGTGTGTGTGTGTGTGTGTGTGTGTGTGTGTGTGTGTGTGTGTGTGTGTGTGTGTGTGTGTGTGTATGTGTATATGTATATATATATATATATATATATATATATATATATATATATATATATATATATATATATAAATACAGGGTCTATATTACTTTGTTGAAAGCTTAATTGAGTGAATCTCTAATCATCAAACTCAAATCAGCGAAAGTTCAATTAAGCGAATGACTGTTCCAGCCAAACACTTCCTAGGGGAAAAAAAATAGTAAGCCAGCTACCAACCAGAACAAATACAACAAAATTTAAATCCATGCAAAGTATAGGGCTTTGCCCCCACACTTCCCATAACTAAATAGACCAACTCCAAGATCGCACTACAAGGGAGAAATGGGCACATCCCAGATGACAGCCAACCATGTCCTTTCCCTAGGAAATTTTTCACTGAAATGATAGTTCAGTGAATACAGTTCGATGATTAGTGATTCACTCAATTAAGCATTCGACAAACTGATATAGATCCTAAATGTATATATATATATATATATATATATATATATATATATATATATATATATATATATATATATATAGATATATATATATATATATATATATATATAGAGAGAGAGAGAGAGGGAGGGAGGGGGGGAGGGGATAAAGCCGTTCACATTAGTATTTTTTTCCTAATGTTACACCAGAAACAATGATCCAACCCTAAGGTAGATTTTCCAAAATGTGCTGCCAAACATTTGATAGGAGAAACAATAGCTGTGTATAAATAGCCCACACATAAATTCCTTCCCACTTTTTGTCATAATTTTTCAAGGCAGTGCAGTTATGTCAGATTCGTATGAATTTTGATCTTAGAATATCACAAATAAGTTTCCCAAACTATCTAATTTTGACATGCTAGCAGATCATGACCGCTATTATTTTTGCATTGTTTTTTCATTACAAAATGAAGGACTAATATGGGATATGCTGCCTGGGTTTTGTTTAATAAAGACAGCTGAAACATTTTAAATGACATTTAGGATACCACAAAGCACTGCTGCAAAAGAAATATACAGAGCAGTGGGCAGTGTATATCTTACCAAAGCTAAAGAATCATTGTTCTGTAGGCAAAAGAAATTTCTGTGTGGCCATCTTTAAGTGAAACTACAAATACATACATACATTAATTACTCTTCTTCAGACATGTGCTTTGACTGTTAAGTATATTTTACAGCTGATTGAGAAATAATTTCTCACAAAGATTGCTGAGTGCTTCCACTTTCAGATGCAAACTTGACAGAAGGTCATGGGCTTCTCTGCATACATGTTGAATCACTGGTCCTGAAGATGATTATGTCCAAAAGCGCCATGATGCCTTTGCTGTTCTGGAACATTATGATGATGTCTACAGCAGTCATATTTCAACTTCCCTCTTTTCTCACTAATGGAAATTCTGCTATTCTGTTTAGTTCCCAGTGTGACTCAGAATCCCAAACTGCATAGTGCAACAAGCATTTCAGCCCTCCTTCCTCTGGCATCTCTGTTTTTCTTTTCCTACTCCTATTGGAGATACACCTAGCTAGTGATAGCAAAATACATACATTTGCAGCCAGGACCCATTATCTAGCATCAAGTTATGTCTAAATATCCCTTATCTCCCTTGGGTCCAGATCTTCTCCCAGATAGTTTGAGATATATGGTGTAACACATCAACCACATGCCTGGAGCTTACCAGCGTGTGAAGTCCAGTGAATGTTAATCACTCATTGAGTGCCAGAAACAGCTGAAGAAAACATGACAAGGCATCAGTATTTCCCAAGTGAGACACCACCCTTCCTAAAAAATACACCTAGAACAATTGGACATTGGATCCGAAATGGAAAAGAAGATACACGATGTACATCCTCCTTGGTAGGCCCACCGCAAATCTTTGCCTCACTCCTAAACCTCTTGTCAGTGTTACAGATGAATACCTTATTGTTTCACTGGCCTCTTTCAACAGAATAACACCTGTATGCCATTGAGCCATATTGTAAATGGTTCAACTAAATCTGACCCCTTTGAAAATTCAAAAATTGAATCAGGTTTGATTTCAAATTCATCAGGATGGATAATCAGGTTTGGGAAATTATAGTCATGGGGGCAAGGTAGTACGATTAAAAGGTGTGACAATCTTTTTTACTATAGCATATTTTTTTTTCTCTAATAACTTTTTATTGATTTATCAAAAGGACAATGAAATAATATGGCATGACAATACAATCAAGAAAAAACAAAGTTAAGTACAAAGTAGAAAGGTTTTGTCATGAATATACATTATACTGTAGTCCTCTTATATAACACAGGGTGTAAAAAAGGGGAGAAAACAAAAAGGGGGGGGCTATGTACAAGATTATCAAACATATGTATATATATATATATATATATATATACAAGAAAAAATTACATAAAAGATTATAGAGAGGGTGCTACTGTGAATTCTATAGAATGGAACCAAGTAATTCTGTAATAAAAACGTAGTCATACGAGAAGGTAATTCAGTATATCAAAGTTAAATCTAAACCATCTGGAGTAATGGAGTAATAGGTCATACAATTTCTAGTCGCCCTGAAAAATATCGAAAATCATTTTCCAGATTTTCTGGTAGTATACTCGCTTATTAGGGTTATTAATGAAAAATTTTTGTGAAGATATGTATTTAATCACTAAACTCTTGAGGCCTCACCAAGAAAGTTTAGTGCGATCTAACAAATTCCTGGTTATATAGAATTTGGTCAATAAGCATAGAGTGATGAGTACATGAAGCTTTAGTTGAGGTAACCTAAGGTCAGTAACGTGCAGGATCGCTAGTTCCCATGATAGGGCTGATTTTCGATAACCCATCTTTTTTAGTCTAACTTTAAAACCAAAGTTTATATGTGTGATTACAGGACCAGAGAATGTGTAGCAAGTCTGCTTGAGGAAAGGAGCAGCAAGGACATGGCGGGGATGTATTGGAATTGAATTTATTTAAAATACATGGGGCAAAATAAGTATTATTATTTATCATTAATTGAGTATAAATCAACTTTTTAAAAGGGGAAAACTTAAGGGTTGATTCTATTGCTTTGAGTTTTTGGTCTTTACTGAGATTACTATTCTGTTGATCCCAGTAGTTGGAAAAGAGTACTACATTCTGATGCTTAAAGGTCATCAATAATTTGTAAGTGTTAGATATTATGTTTTTACTTTTAGATTGGCTTTTTATGGTTTCCATAGCAGCAGAAACATTATTTCCAATATTGGGTTCATCTGTCACTACCGTTGTTAGGAGTTCTCTGAGTTGACGAAGAATGATAGTGTACTTCTGACCACATTTTAGCTCATCCTTAAGTTCACTTATTGATTTCTCCTTATGTCTGTATATATCCCAGACAGTGTAATCTCTTATTAAGGGGTAATCAAGTAGACTAATTTTGTTGTTTAATCTAATATTAGGGTTCATATGAATTGGTTGTAATAAGTGAAGGGTATTCTCTAACTCCATAAACTTTATTAAGCTTTGGAAGTCCTTAACCCTTTGCTTCATGATGCTATTAATGGGAAAAGTATTCAGGCTTTTAGGTATTAAGAAAGGTAAGGCTATAGGATTAAAGTTATTACTGATTATGTGACTATGCCAGAGTTTGGCCCATTGGGGGTACCATACATTGTCCACTTGAGTGAACGCTGAGATTTATATAACCCTGCTTGCACATATTATCAAGTAATAGAGACAAACGTCGGGCAAGCTTAGACCGCCTTTTAGTTTAGGATAGCATAGTTTCTGATAGCTTATTCTAGTTGCTTTTGGGAACCGTATGAACTTAGCCAGCTCTTTATTAATCTTTTGAAAGAAATTATTAGGGATAATTAGATTTAAAGTATTGAACTGATGTAATAATTTAGGTAGGACATTCATCTGTATAATTGCAGTTTTAGACAGGGGGATTGCCATCTGTACAAATCCTGTAAGATACCATCCATACTTTCATGAGATTATTCTGGTACATAGACTGAGAAGTATGGTCAAAATGTATTCCCAGATACTTAAGGGAGTAGTTAATTTTGAAAGGGGATTCTGTGAACAGATATTCTTTATGACCTGACAGGTTTATGGGGAAAATCAATGATTTCTTTGGATTTATTAAATAGTTCAAAACCTTAGAAAAACAGTCTATTATATCAGCTAATCTCCCGATGTCTGAGATGGGGCATTCAAAATACATATTTAAATTATCTGCATAACCTAATAAGCTTGTCTTGACATTTAATGTTTTGGGGATGGAATGAAATGTAATTAGGGATATTGAGAGAAGTAGGGGCTTGAGGTAAAGGTTAAAAAGATTTGGTGACAAGGGACATCCCTGTCTATTTATTTATTTATTTTATTTATTTATTTACATTTGTTGACCGGGAGTGTCTGACTGGACGTAGGTCCATTTTTAGCGGAGGCCAGGGGAGAAAAGTTCCACAGTTAAAATAAACAGACAGTATTTACATTGGATTACATAGCGATTAACAATTTGATTAACATAGCAATTAATTACAAACGTATTTACAGATGAAGAACATAGTACATCAGTAGACAGCTAGAATCTTTATCTGTGAAGTACATAACAGACATTAACAAATGTTACAATAAGAAGTTCCTGCTGTATAATAAGTACTAGGCTTATGAGCATCTGAGCTTGCTATAATCAAGGTAGTTAGTGGGGTTGAAAGAAAGGTAGTGGTTGGATAGGATGGGTGATATTAGAGTGGGAGTTGCAAGGGCATAGCCAGCATGTTTTTAGGTGTGCTTTTAGTAAAGTTTTGAAGTGGGTGCATGATGGTACAGAGGTAATTGTGGGTGGGAGGGAGTTCCATAATTTGGCTATGGTGCAAGAGAATAGTGCTTCACCAGCAGAGTTATTGGCTTTAGTGATCTGCAAGTGATTTTTGTTGCTGGATCTAAGTGGTCTAGTGGTGCGATAGGGTTGGAGTAGATTCTGGAGGGATGGGACATTTAGTGGATGGTTTACTAGTTTGTGGGCGAATGAGAGTTGATATCATTGAAGGAGGTGAGGGAGTTCAAGCCAGCCCAGTTCAGCAAGTGAGAGACAGTGGTGACTATGGTAGGATGGCCCTGTGGCGAATTTGGCGATTTTGTTGTAGCAGGTCTCTAGCTTGTTTAGATCGCATTGCCTTAGGTTGGTATATATTGGAGAGGCATAAAGTAGGGTAGAGATAAGGTGGGAATTTGCTATTGAAATCTTTGTTGCTTTGGTGAGAAGTTGCTTATTTCTGTATAATGCTCCTAGTTTTTTGTCGACTTTTTTTATGGTCATGGATATGTGAATGTCAAATTTTAGTTTATTGTCTATTTCCACTCCTAGCAATTTGATGTGTTCAGTTGGGTATATAGTGGTGTTGTCTTTTGCTGTGATGTTAAAGTGAGAGTTGTTTTGAGTATGTTTGGTGGGTTGGATGATGAGTAGTTTAGTTTTGTTTGGGTTTAGTATTAATTGGGCATTGGATAACCAAGTTTCAACAGAGGAAAAGGCTTCCTGTGTGACTTTTTGCAGTTTGGGTAGGGGCTGGTCTGAGCAGATGATGGTTGAGTCATCTGCATATTGTATGTGTGTGCCATGTTTGGTGGCAGAGGCTAGATTATTTGTGAAAACGGAGAAAGAGTAGGGGTCCAAGGATGGATCCTTGGGGAACCCCTATGGAGACAGGTAGTTGGGGAGATATATTCTGCCATTCAACAAATTGTTGGCGGTCAGACAGGTAACTCTGAAACCAGTTGGTGACTGATTGAGAGGAGGATAGGCTATTGAGGACAGAGATGAGTTGTTTGTGTAGGACCATGTCAGATGCTTTAGATAGGTCTAGGAAAGTAGTTCCATTCAGTATTTGAATGGGCTTAGATAAGGTCTTATTAATATAAAGATAGGTATAAGTTTTGCTGTACAAGTTTTCAATAATACTGATAAGACTTTTAGGAATATTGAAGTAAGACATGGTCCTGTAAAAAACATATATGTGCATCAGATTTAGAAATTAGATGCATCAATAGATTTTTCTTATCTTTCTCCTGCACCCCCCCCCCACACACACACATTCCAGGAATCTATGATCCACATTCCCAAAATTTGATTAATGAGGCAAATGTTATTATTAAGGAAATGTAGTATTTGCGAATTACATGCTCTGGGGATCTAAACCTTGTCATCACAATAAACAAAACATGCTGGAGGGGTAGGTTCCTGACCAAGAGACTCCCCAGACTCTGGAATAGACTGCCCATACATGTCAAGCAGAGCGCCTCTTTGGCCGTCTTCAAAAGGAACCTTGATGATTGGATGGGAGAAAAGAAATTCACCCCGGGGATCACATCAGTCACCCTGCTAGACAGGGGTCCAGGGAAGTAAATAGTGTGGGAAGAAATAGCCAGGGAATTCTTATGGCTAGGCTTGTATAGGCCCTAGGGCCGATAGCCTAGTACCAACCTATGAACCTACAAGGTTCCGAGAGAAAAGAAAAAACATAATGACCATAAGGACGGGAAATAGAAGTACATAAAGTAGCATATTTACAGTAGCCCTATAACAGTCTTCCAACAGCAACCCTGTGCCTACCCAACTAAAAGAAAGAGTGTGATGAGATACAGTTACACGTATGCATATACTGAGATGATTATCATATTGAGAGGTTGTGTAACCTAAGAGTAAAATTATCACCAGTATTTTAAACCTTTTGAGCATTCTAAAACATGTATACAATAGAACTATGATTCCTAGAGTCATCATCCTTACCCTTCTAACAATATTCCTATCCTCTCCTATAAGAAAGGTACAAAAAGGTATGGTACTAGAAAAACCATCACATTAAATCACTAAGTACAAGCATTTCAGTTAGATGGTAGTTAGTAGTAATACAATATCTGCAGAAAAAATGTTAGCAGAAAACATATTACAGTTGTGCTTCTAAAGATTATAAACAAGCTATAGTATAAACAGATAACTTGCCATATCAGCATATAGGGTATAAAACACATAGTATGCAGGCTGACCAAAAACTTTCTAGCCCCTTGACATTTAAGATATCCTTCACTGTTAAAACATTGTGACTCTTCAAGCAGCTATGGAAATAATACTTATTATCCATTTGATTTATCATAACAAAAACAATTTATATAAACAGAGGCATCATATTAGGATAATATCCCCTTTGTATTGATTCTGAACACAGTGCTTAAGCGTAAGACCCAAAAGATTCTGAGTAAAATAGAAGTCAGGAAACAAAAAAGTTACCTAAACAATGACAGAAACTAGTTTTAAAAGAATGAGCTGTACATTTTATAATAGTTTCAGAACCTACCCCATAATTAAGCTTGAAACAGTATATACCATTGTCCATGTAGTTACCTCTCTACAGTCATTTACCTAATAACAATTGTGGTTCCTTAAAAAAGGGTACATTGCCACAGTACCATCCAGTTGTTGGGAAGAAAAAAAAAAAAGAGAAACTCACTCTGCTCAACAGAAAGCTATAGCTTAAAACTGTATTTGTGGAAGCTCTCTACCTTTACAGCCAAAGCGTCCATAATCTCAATCAGACCATTTTGAATTTGGGATGTCTCACCTTGTATAGCCTTAATGCAGCCATTTGTGTATTTATTTCCATCCACGGAAGGTGTATGGGTGGACGCGCGCAGTTGTAACTCGAAATCCAGCCTGCCATTCATCAGAAAACCAAAAGATACATTCCTAGAGGGGATACTTCCTGTCTGACGAGCACTTCCAGGTCCGTTAGATTTAGTTTATACTTTTAGAACACTAGAAGCATTAAACTTTACTATTTTAGGAAAAAAGGATTTTATTGCTATGGAAATAACATATGAGGTCAGCGACAACCTCTGATAGGGGAAACAATGCATTTTTCCTTTGCAAGAGAGTTAAGCTTCAGGGGCTTTTCCAAAACACTTCAGGAAAATGACTTTTGCATCTTTAGGTGAGTCTGCAGTATGTTTACTATCATTATATGAAAGCTTAGCGTATCTGGATACCACATTTGAAATTTAATATTTCTTTTGATGAGATCAGCGCAAAATGGGGAGAGCTTTTGGCGCTTTTCTTTAATGGCTACTGGGAGATCCTGCGACACAGTTACTTTATGACCATTCCAGGAGATTAGTTTTTGTTTTCTAGCCGCCGATAAAATTCTCTGAGCATCTTGAAAATTCAACAGTTTGACATAGATTTGTCTCGGGGTATTTGACAATTGTTTAGTGTGTAAAGCTTAATGAGCTCTTTCAATTATAATGTTATTGTTATGTGAGCCAGGTTATAATATATAATTAACCAATTGTAGCATGGTCTTGATCAGTTGGTTGGTGGCATATGATTCAGGTAGACCTCTTACTATAATATTGTTTCTTCTGCTCCTGGCTTCTAAATCAAGGATTTTTTGTTGAATTTCAGTTAGAGTGCTCTTTTGGTGCTTAAATCTTCTTTAATAATGCAATCTGCATCTTATTGTTTTTGGTAGTTTGTTCAATCTGTTCCATATGTTCCATAGCTTGATTTAGTTTATTGCCAAAACCTTAAAACTGCTCAGAGAAACCTTGAACAGCCAACTGTGTTGGTAACAAAGCTTCCTTAAGATCTTCCATGTGAATGTTGGCCTCCAGCTTCTGTTTAGCACTGGATTTTGAAGTATCTATCTGTTTAATTTTCTATCTTTTGGAAAGGGATTTCTTCTCAGAAGAAACTATTGCAGACAGTTTGGTTTTGCTGGTTTGCATCTCCATGTTTTTGGATTCCTTCGACATATTTTGGCAGTAGTAAGGGTCTGTAATCACCTCCAACTGGTGATGTGCCTATTCAGGCCTAGAGTATACATGTAAAAATAGCTCCCTGGAGCTCTTGAGACTTGGTAACAGAATATAAGCTCACGGTATATATCAAAGAGACCTCAAAGTCAATATAGATGTAGTTACAGAGGTGAAAGCAGTTAGAATCTAGCTTTTTGGTTGTAAATGAATGACTAAAAGCTCATAAATATTTTAATTAGATAGGAGCCTCATGGAAAGGGTGTTTACAGGACGTCCACCATCTGGGAATCTACTTTAGCATATTACTTTTTACGTCTTCAAACCTATTCAGTTGCTCTTACTTATATGGCACGTTCATGTGGAATGAAAACCTCCATACTAATCTTTATAGGTTCATAGGTGTTTACTAGGCTAACTACTACAAGTGCCTTTTTAAGCCTAGCCATGCATCCCATATGTCTGACAAATTTTGGTACCCTTGATAAGTGTAAGTACGGGCGTGGGGGATGCACTATGTACAAGCATGGGCCTGGGAGATGAACCATTTACAGTTAATTGAATTGTTTTCTTCTTTTTTTTCATTTATGCTCCAAACTTCAGGAATTCCTCTAAGCTTTGTCTTAGAGATCAACTATATTGAATGATGTTGTCTGCAATGTAGATGGAATACATGATCTTGAGTTATGCATGTAATAAGATCAAAGACATGAGCTAATTCAGCTATGATCATATTGCTGGAATGAATACTTATACAGCATATCTAAGAAGCAGTTTATTTATAGTATGAAAATGTGTAACTTTATTTGATTTTATGTTGAATAGAAATCATTTCAAAGCAGTTTGTGTCTGAAACAAATATATTGTTTGGAGTGAATGGGTTTAAGGTAATATATATATATATATATATATATATATATATATATATATATATATATATATATATATATGCATATTGAAGCAGTGATGATGTATAATAAGTTTCTGTATTAATGCACCATTTACTAGACAACAGTCGATATATGGCATAATAAATAACATTACCTTTTATGTTAAATAATTGTAACTACACCCTTCTGTGGATGGTTATTCTGATGCTTTATTTTTCTCCCTAAGTAAACATGATCAGTTTAATAAATTCTGTACAATTTTGTGTGTTTCTGAAATGTGAACGAAAGTATATCTTTAATTCAGACAACAGCTGTGGTACATTGAAGCATTTGACTATTAGTCTAATTGCTAAATGACCATTGATATTTATCTTTAATGCTTTGGTTCGTAAATTTAAATGTCTGTTGTATTCAATGGTCTATAGCTTGCCATTATGTTACTGCAGAAGAACAATACCCCTCACAAGCCTGTAACAAGTATCAGTTAAACAGCTCTGTCCTTATTTTACAAACTTTTTTTCATCTATAATGAAAAAGCACACAGCTGCTTTTCAGTGCGTCTCTGTATCTTTACAGTGTAATAGCTGTGAGGGCAAAAGCAGAGGCGTCACACCATGATGTAGGTTGGGTTACACATAATCCTAGTTATACAAGGAGTTCTTGGCACACAGCCACTCATTTTAAGCCAAGCATAAATTTAGGTCCTGACCTCAAAGTGTGCACACTGAAATGCAAATTCTTGTTCTGAGTAGGCAACTGGTTAGAAAGGCAGTGCCAAGCATTAATAAATAAGCAATTAGTCTTTAAAAAATGTCTCTGTGATTTGTGCACCAGTTTTTGTGATGATGCAAATGCTGTACATTTTAAAGTTCAGTTTAACCTTCAACCCACACACAATAATAGTTAACTGCTGTTCTTTGCTGAAAGCATAATATAGAAAATTACAGATTTATTATATAAATTAGAGAAGAAAGGAATGTAAAAAAAGTGAAATATGGGTAAAAGGAATTTTTCCTGCTGAGTTTAAGACACTCATTCTGTCTATGTCTGTATTATTCTTCACCATTATTCTGACCAAAGTATTTGGCAATAAATGATAAACTGCAATGTTGTTCCAAAAAGAAATCTCTGAACTTATTTCCTTACTATCCCAGAAGGTACAACACCTCAATCTGGTTCCAAGGCTTAGGTCTTCACATGTCAACGTGCAAATCAGTACCATTAAGACATGAAGTATTAACTTGAGATGACTACCCAGAGGTAAAAATAGAAAGCATTCATCAGGCTAAGTGAATTTTATTTTATTTTGAAATACATTGGAGCTCCAGGATAACTTTCTTACTTCAGAGTTTTATCATAGGATCATAGGAAGTTACGAGGCTAATGGCCCGAAGACCCTTACAAGCCTAGCCAAATTTTACCCTTGTTACCATGATCAGCACCTATTGCCCCTGTCCAAGAGGGACACAGGTGGAACCCCCAGGGTGAATTCATGGTTACCCATCCAGTCGTCCAAACTGTGTTTGAAGAGGGCCAGCAAGGTGCTCTGTTTGATGTGAAGTGGGAGCCTATTCCAAAGGTGTGGTAACCTCTGGGAGACAAATCTTTCCCTCCAGCAGAGTCTATTGCTGTCACATACCAGGTTTAGGTCTTTAGAGCAAGTAACCCATGTGGCAGTGGACTTGTGGATGTGCAGCATTTCCAATAAAGCGTGGTCAGAGATCACATTATATGCAAGGCAGGTATCGCCTCTGAGTAGTCTGTATAAAATAGAATAAAGTGACAGTGATTTCAGCTGATCCACATAGGATAGCTGCTGAAGACCTTGAATTTTCTTTGCGAGGAACCTTTGTGGACTCTCCAATTTCTGCAGGTGCTTTGAAAGGTACATGCCAAAAGGGGCGTTGTACTCAATTATTGGCCTAATGAGTGAAGAGTACATGGAGGTGATAACTTCACTTTTTTCTCGAGGCAATGCCCTTACTTATGAGGTGAGCCATATAAAATGCCCTTCTTATCACTCTGGAGACATGGTGATCAAAGGCAAGGTTGCTGTCAACCTGAATGCACAGATCTCTCACCACTGAGTGCATACTTAGGGTATTTCCAGTGATGTAGTCATTTTCAGGAACATCGCTCTTGCCAAAAAAGACAATAATACACTTTTTGCATTGAGTTTGAGGCCATGACTTTGGCACCAATCATTTGTTTGCATAAGACCTTCTTGAAGGATGTTGACACTGTTTGGAGATTCTATGACCACACCCAGTTTGCAGTCGTCAGCAAACTTTGTCAGCCACAATCTCTTGGTTTTAGCTTGTACTTTGGAGAAATAGATTTCAAAAAGTAGTGTGGAACACCACTGGTAATGGGTCTGCTGTTAGAAGTGGATTCCCTTATTTTGACTGTATGGGTTCTATCAGAGAGCCAGTTCACAACCCACCTTAACATATAAGGGTTGATGTCTAGTTGGGAAAGTTTGTCAATGATGCCTGAGTGAAAGATGGTATCAAATGCCTTGGCCAGGTCTGGGTAGGCTGTATGCACAGATTTCCCCTCATCCAGGACCCTTGTGACTATCTCAAAGAAGTCCATCAGGTTTAACAAGCATGACTTCCCCTTGACAAATCCAAACTGGGTAGGATCTAGTGTTTGGAGATCACCTATATATTTCTTAAGGTCTATGATGATTCTCTCCATGGCCTTGCAGATAAGGCTAGTCAGGCTAATAGGTCTGTAGTTCCCAGAATCAGTAGAAGTACCACCTTTGTGCAGGGGGATAACAGTGGCTGTTTTCCATTCAGCTGGGATGACGCCAGTGCTTAGAATGTGATTGAAAAGAGTAGCCAATGGTGATGCTAATTCTTGTTTGAACACATGTAAGACACAGCCTGGGATGTTATCAGGTCCTATTGATGCTGTGCTTCTGGCCTTAGTGAGGGCATTTATGACCTGATCTTTAGAGATACAAAGTAGGGGACAGGTGGTAGGGATGCCATGAAGTACGTGTGGTGGGGACAGGGGAGTGAAGTTTTCACTGAACCTGTTGGCTAGAAGGTTAGTTATGTCCACTGTCTCAGTGTATGTGTTACCATTAACTACCAGTTCAGTGCAAATCTGTGCCTTACCTTTTAGGTTATGGATGTAACTAAAGAACACCTTATGGTTGTCCTTGGTTGAGGAAGCTAACTTAGATTCATAGTTTGTCTTGGAGGAATTCACAAGAAGTCTTATTTGCTTATTTCAGCTGAGGAGGGAATGTGTCCAGTTTAGAGCCCACTCCTTACTCTTGGACAGCAGTTTGTTCCTTTTATTGTAAAGCCTGTTAATGGTGGTTGTCCACCAGGCAGGTTTGCTTTTCCATGAAAAGCATGTTTTGATACTTACACGTACTGCTGAGTCAATGCAGTTATACAAGTATGCTCGGCATAGTTGCCAGTTCCAGCTGAGGGGAGAGATGCAATGAAGCTATTTATACCATCCTGTAAGAGGTTATAATCTACTTTGGAGAAGTTTTTTTAGTCTAGTTGTTGCTAGGGAAGGGGCAGGTGTGATAGTTACTTCAAATGAGACTGATTTGTGGTCAGATCTCACCAGGGATTAACTCACCGTGGGGGAGCTACAGTGGTTTCCTGTATTTGTAAGCACCAGACCCAGGATGTTGGTGCCCCTGGTGGGTGTGTCAACCAGCTGGTCCAGGGCATTGGAGTTGAAATTGAAGAACCTTTGGGAAGGTGAGTTTGAGCACGGGTAATTCCCACAGTCAATGCTAGGGAAGTTAAAGCCACCCAAAACTATGGTGTTACGATGTATTTCAAGACTCAAGTTGATCCAAATAGGCAGAGAGGGTGTCCAGATTCATGGAGGGGTTCTGTACCTGGCAATGACTTGAATAGGTGTCTTATCAACAGTTAATTGCACCTGAAGCATCTCTAGGGCACTGAAACTGCATGACTATTGAATGAACTCGAAGTAGTAGCTTAACTACAGACTGAGAGGATAAGATATAAAGGTAACTGCATAAGTTCTGTACTTCAGTTTGCATACAGTAATGGACTCAAGCTCATTTATTTCCTGGAGGTGGGGAAATCTCCAGTGTGGGAATTTCTTCAAATGCTCAGGGCAAAAGCTGTTCATGGGGACTCTTATCCTGGCAGATATTAGGGAGTTTGCTTTATTGCCAGCATTTAGAAAACTGAGGACATTTTTATAGTGTCCTAACTTTCCTTTCCTTAGTGAATCAGCATATGTATTACCTATGCCCCAAGATCTGTGAACTCATGCTCCCCTCACACATGCAGACATGGGCTACCTAAATGGGTTTGATGGCTTGCCCAGATCCCCACCCTACTATGGCCACCCAGTCACAAAAAACACTGCCTTAGGCAATAAGGTCTGTTGATCTAGAACTGCAAGCATGGATGACCAGGGAGATTGGCATTCCCCCTCCCATGATGGGCAAGTCCATCCTCTTCTGCCTGTTCCATCAATCACCTGAGCCACTAATCAAACTCAGGTTACTTAGGTTGTGGTCAGGCCTTTATCCCTCTATGTCACTGCAGAAGATCACACCAAATAAGATTAGCTTTATCCAACTTTCTGGCCCTTAGTATGGGTATGAAATGCTTACATAAGGTGATGACAACTCACTGTATCATATTATGTACTAATCAAAATAAGTTAAAAGTTGGCCTTATACAGTTATGTTCTTTTAATGTACTATAATAATGCAAACTGGTTTTACCCTGTAACGGTGCCAGTGGTCTTCCTTTTACACTAGCTTTTTGTTTACATTTGCTGCAAGCAGTGTTAAAACTTTAAAATTGTTATACCTGAACAAAATTTTAATATTTGGCTCAGAAGTGCTGAAGGAGCTCGGGTGACTCTTGATACACAATTGTGATTGCTCAGAAGTTAGCAAAAGTCTTGCAGTATAGCTCTTGTATACAGAAAATTATACAATGACTGCATATTACTGTACAAAAACAAACACAGTGATTGGACAGCCCAGCCGACGTGTCTGTTGTAAATTGAGCACATACCAGTAGAAAAAAAGTCTAGCTGCTGAATTACCATTGAGTGGCCAGACGTCTTATTGACATATACTTGGGTAACAGCAAAATACAAGAAAAATCAGATACATTCTGTAAAGCTAAAGATACAGAAATGTACCTGATTTTACTTGTATTTCTGTGCTGTCCCAACTAAACTCTCAGCAGTCATACCTCTCAACTGTCCATTTTGCCTCATAGTTTTGGTCTGTTCTTCATAAAAAATGTAGCTTTCTAGAAAGCCACTTGGGATTTAAGTCATTATATAATGACAGACATTTGAGGTTCAGGCTTCATATCCTTTAGAAAATGCATGCTAACACAAAACCTCTTATTCCAGTAAATGTCTACATTTATAAGAGTAATATTTAAAATCTGTCCCTATTTTTGAACCTTTGTCCCCTCATTAAGTTGGGCTTTGTCCAGATTCCTGCATTAAGAGCTTTTAACAAAAGTAAATAAAAAGTTCCCAGAAGACATGAAGTGCACATAAAATGAACGGGAAATAAAAAAGATAAAAAGCACTTTGACACAGCAGAAAAAGGCAACTAATTTAATCACAACAGGTTAGCGCTTTCACGGTCACTCAAACAACCGCTTCATCAGACAAACATTTCATAAAACAGTCAATATTTAAAAAACTATGCATCAATGAGAATGCCATACTAATTACCTATCTTATAAAATTTAAAGCAAAACAACATATATAAAAAAGCATATAAAAATATATAAAAAACTATAAATCAATAAGTTAATGTTTCAAACATCTCTGATGTAAAAATGGTTTCAAAGAAACCATATAATTGATACCTGGATAAGTATCAGCTTTAAAAAAGATAATCCATTTTTGCTCAATGGCTTCAGTCTTATTACAAATATCACCACCTCTCTTGCCTTTATTTATTAGTTCTAATACAAAAAACTTAAATTTATGACTTATGCCATTACATTCTACATGTTTAGCTAATGCATTAGTATTCTTCCTATTACTGATATCCCTAAGATGCTCTAACACACGTTCTCTAAGGGACCTGTTGGTCTTACCAACATAGGAAACATAACAAACTGTACAGAAACAGTAATAAACTAAATTACAACTAGTGCAATCAGCATAAAAAGGAAACTCAACAAAGCAGTCATGAAAGGGATGTCTAAACTGGGGGGGCACTATATAGAAATTTACAGACATGGCAATGTCTACATGGATATGTACCCTTACATTGTGATTCTAGTACTACAACATCATCTTTACTATAACAAATTTGTTTCTTTAAAGACAAGTGAACAGTGGAGTCTGAGAAATACATTTTCTCAGATTATTATCTGAGTATAGAATATTCCAGTGTTTCCTAATAACATCACAGAATATATTGACATCACTTGCATAGGTTAACAAAAACCTCATATTCATATTGTTGCTATCAGATGACTCAACCACATCTGGATATGATTTTTCTGAAAAATACGGTTTACCTGTGCTGTGCCTTTCTTTCATAACTCAATCTATGCAGTTATTAACTTCTCTCTCAGAATATCCCCTGCTGAGAAAGTCTATTTTCAAAGTATTAAAAGCTTGTAACAATCCACGTTCATCACTATGTAGTCTCATCATCCTAAGGAATTGATCTTTAAGCACATTCCTGGACATATGCCGTGGATGCATACTACCTTTATGTAGTAAAGTATTTTTTCTAATCTTTTTCCTATATAAAGATGTTTTAAAGCCACCTATGTCTTTCCTATTAATATAAACATCTAAAAAGCTTACCTTTTCCACTGAATATTCATAGGTAAACCTCAAACACGAAGTGGTAGAATGCAACCACTCTATAAATTCAGATAGACTAGTTCCATCACCTTCCCATAACAAAAAAAAAATCATCAACAAAACGTCTATACCAAAGCACCCTAGGATGAACTAAAATCCCTATTTCAAACTCCCACTGAGCTAAAGCTAAGTTGGCATAGCTACTGGCACAAGACGTACCCATAGCCACACCAACTTTCTGCAAGTAATAGTCATTACCAAACATAAATACATTGTTAAAGAAACAACAAAAGAAAAAGATATTCAGCAGCAACAAAACAAATAGTGAGTCCCAGCTCTACTTTCAGTATCTTGAAGATTTATTCAATACAGTTCTATTGGTAGAGAAATAGAATTGTGACCAATAGAACTGTATTGAATAAATCTTCAAGATACTGAAAGTAGAGCTGGGACTCACTATTTGTTTTGTTGTTGCTGAATAAATACATTGTTATCAAGGATGATACCAAGTAACTCACAAATAAGAAAAACCTTATCATTCGAGTAACATTTCATATCATTAAGCATAGTCTTGATATTCTCAATACTGCATTCATTGGGGATGACCGTAAACAATGAGCCTGTGTCCAGGGTAACAAGTAATAGCTCTCTAGTGCTATCCAATCCTGCAGTCCCTCTATACAGTTCTTCTAGAAATTTTTTTGTGTCCCTTAAAATAATAGGTTGTTGATCAACAATAGGTTGTAGCATCGTCTCTGCAAAAATAGAGAGAGGCTCAGTGACCCAGCCTCTCCCGGACACAATATTGTGTTTATATATATGTTTAAATATTGACTGTTTTATGAAATGTTTGTCTGATGAAGCGGTTGTCTGAGTGACTGTGAAAGCGCTAACCTGTTGTGATTAAATTAGTTGCCTTTTTCTGCTGTGTCAAAGTGCTTTTTATCTTTTTTATTAAGAGCTTATAACATGTGTCAGCAGGGAAAAAAAAACAATGCAGATTCTCTTTACTCCATTTCTTTTCCTGCACTGCAGTGATGTATTGTGCAAGTGTGGGAATGGGGGAATTTAAGCGCCATTTGTATGCACTGTACATCAACAAACAATGAAAAACAAGTAGGAACACTTACAACTGCTTTATACAAAGACATTATTTAAGAGAGCTAAGCAATGTCTTTCTTAAATTAAGTCATTGTATAATAGCAATGATCCACTCCTGTTTGTGTGAATGGCTTTGTTTAATCACTCAGACTTTACCCTTATGATCAAACCACACCAACCATGGGTAAATATAGATATACCTATGCTCAGTCATGGATTATTACACCAACTGTGGGTAAATCCTGATATACCCATGAGCCAGCATGGATTATTACACCAGCTGTGGGTAAATCCTAATACACCCATGCACTGTCATGGATTATTACACCAGCTGTGGGTAAATCCTGCTATACCCATGCACAGTCATGGATTATTACACCAGCTGTGGGTAAATCCTGATACACCCATGCGCTGTCATGGATTATTACACTAGCTGTGGGTAAATCCTGATATATCCATGCGCCATTATGGATTATTACTTAACAATTTGAAAAACAGGTGGCATTGGATGATCTTATATAATCAATAGCTAGCAAGACAGTAGGCTGAATAACTGAAGAGGCAAGCAGTGCTATTCTGTGATACAACCATAAATCAAGCAATTAAACATTTAAGCAGGAGCACAGTGTACAGAAGCAGGGAATAATGTAGAAACAAATAAAGTTAAGGAAAACAGCTGAAAAATTAATTTTTCAGCAAGTACCATCTCTGTGCTGTGGCATAAAGAGATAAAGTCATGACTATAGCCAAGATGTCCTGAGTGTAATTAGCAGAATGAGCAGTGGAGGAGGTGGAGGGGTGATGAGGCAGAATCTTCTTAGCTCTTTTTTTGGGAGGGATTAAAAGTGCTAGCGTTTACTGAGGTGCAAATTCACTTCCCTAGTCCAAGATCCCTAGTGCAGACAGGGGATCAGACTAGAGCCCTTGCCTACAAGGAGCGGGATCTTTTGAGGGGGTCATGTCACTGCATGCCCCTTTAGGTGACTATAGCATGAATGGGGGAAATGTCAGTGTCACAGAGAAAGCAGAAATTCCTTTTCCCTCCTGCTGCTGATGACATCACTCCTGGTACTTGACTTTTACTCTGAGTGGAACAAACAGGTCATTTGGTGCCTGCCCCTTGGGAATGAATGGATCAGTATTTAATCTTAGGGATGGAGATACTTTAATTGCCCGGAGTGAGGTCATGAAAAACTGATGGTCACCTAGACAGACAGACTCAGACATTCAAGGATAATACAGAATGAACCTGAAGAAAAAGAAAACTCTGAAAAAGATCAATCCATCATGAATGAACATCTAATAGCATTCACAGGTGGAGTAATCAGGACAGCAATGAAAGCACCAGGCATTTGCAGATTCAAAAATAACACAGATTATGCTGTGCAGATCCACTGGCTGTAAACTTAGTGAATACAAATGGAATAACAATGTGTGGGACAACAGATTTGGAATTCAGAAAGTAATAGGAGTATAGGACTGTGGAGATTATAAAGGGGGACTTCAAGACTCAAAGGTGAACATAATTTCAAATAAGAAATTCTGAAAGTAAACAAAAGCAGCACATTGTGAAATTGCATGCTGGAGAATGCAGAAATGCAGCATGAACCAAATGTAGTCAGATTACAGAAAGAGAAGTGCAGAACTTTTAAACAAAAACAGTGGGCTGTGGGATTCAGATTGGGACGTTAAGGAATTAAAAGTGACTAGCATGCAACGGAAGGAAACACAACTTACTTCTCAAATTAAACCAAGAGAACAAAAATGTATGTAATGTATGGAAATTGGGGATTAAATATGAACAGTGTATTGTGAAGCATATACAAGGCAGCTCAAAAATGAATTAGGAACACATATTATAGGATAGCATTGATTTTAACTGGGCAATTTTAGCTTTTCTAAGCATTACATAACTCATCCATGATAGAATTGAAACACTTCCTTGGTGAGACAATCCTTTAGCTTTCCTCTTTTCTTTTTGGCTCATTTCACATGCATTTAATTATTTACACTGTGCTGATTGGGTTAGTCTTAAGCTATTGTTTTTTTTTCCAGGGGAGACTCAAAGTGTTAGTCATACTGACTAGGTTTTCTCCAGAACATCATATGTTCTTACTTTTTTTGTAAGTGCAAGGGGATGTTTATGTAATCAGAATAGGCCATAATCCCCCCCTCATTTTTAACCATCCCAAAAGTTTACCTGTATAAGTACAGCAATTTACATCACTCCTGCATTTACCTAGGGTTTCTCTTGACACACATGTACCTTATAGTACACTGCAACCTGTTTAGACAAAACAATGACTGAGAGTATAATACAACACAATACAATACTTTTTCTCCATTAGGCTTGAAACATACTATGAATATATGTAATAAGCTAGCAGTCCCATCCTTGCAACACAAGTATTTCATACTGCAGAAAACACCTATTTGTAAAATAGGCAGCAACCAGATGTGATACAAATAACACATCACACCACACCCCTTAACATCCTGAGGCATTCTTCCCCTGGTGGAATATTTAACTGGTGCATGCCTGCCAACAGATTGTTTTTATTCTGAGATCAAATGGGGTTCTAATCTGCTCTTCTTTGTACACCAGTCCTTTAAAACACATTTTGCCAAATCCTTCAGCACAATTAGAAGTATATTATTTCTAAGTGGTTGCAACAAATGTTCTGCTATAACATGATCCAGCATTACTTCAAGCTAAATAATGTGCTGATATACTCCAACCTGAGATTCATAATGCATGTACTTGGGAAGTCAGAAAAGAAACAGCTAACCCCCCCCAGCCGAAATGATGCTAAAAAAAATCTCAAAAGCTGACTACAGCCTCCTAAGGGAGGATATCAGTAGCTTCATACCACCGCCCCCCTCAGAGAATGCAAACAACTATGCTGAACAGTACACCATTGCAGTATGCAATCACCTGTTCAAGTGAATGGACTCAGCCATACCCAACATAACTAAAACCTGCTCCTCAAAGAAACACAAGACTATCTGGTGGACATCCTCTATCAACAAACTTTACAACAAGGAAGAAACTGTTGTCCAAGGGTAAAAAGGAAGAAATTCCAAATTGGAAAAACTCCCTCCTTAGCCACAACAAGGGCGGCACAGTGGTGCAGCGGTTAACGTTGTTGCCTCA
This sequence comes from Protopterus annectens, assembly GCF_019279795.1. Taxonomy (NCBI): domain Eukaryota; kingdom Metazoa; phylum Chordata; order Ceratodontiformes; family Protopteridae; genus Protopterus; species Protopterus annectens. Next base: position 752,658,151 of record NC_056748.1, read on the forward strand.
CAGCAAGAGGTTCTCCGGTCCGATTCTCGGCTGGGGTGCCTTCTGTGTGGAGTTTGCATGTTCTCCCTGTGTTCGCATGGGTTTCCTCCGGGTACTCCGGTTTCCTCCCACATTCCAAAGACATGCATCTGGAGCATTTCTCCCCGGGCCTCTGCTGAAAACAGGCTCTGTGGAACCTAGTCGGACTTTCCTGGTCAACAAATGATAAATAAATAAAAATAAATAAACAAGCAACTTAGATCACTAGTGAAAACCTCTAAAGCCAATTATGAATCAAAACTAACCACTGAAACAAAGGGAAACCACAAAACCTTCTTCAGTTACTTCAGGAGCCTTCATGGCAAAGCCCAGGTTTGTTCCAAATTAGTACTTAACAGCATCACGTATACTGATCCTGTTAATTTAGCCAACCTACTAGCAGACAGGCTCACAGCAAGCTTCACTCACCTGTCCCCCCCCCCAAAGTCCTTTCAACATCCCTTATACTTGTCCTGCACCTCACATCTATGTAGCTCAAGTGTTAAGGCCCTATCCAAGGCAATGAACACAGATTCTATGGGACCTGATAGTGTCCCAGGCTGTATTCTGCACCATCTCCAACAAGAACTAGCTTTACAATTGAGCACCCTATTCAACCACAGCCTAAGTACAGGCTTCATTCCAGCAGAGTGGAGAACTGCCATTATTATCCCCTTCTACAAAGGTGGTGCCATTACTGACCCTGGAAACTATTGCGCCATTAGCTTGACAAGTCTGATCTGTAAAGCCATTGAGTGTATTATTATGGATCTCATAAACAAGGACATAGGCAATCTTCAAGCACTTGACCCCCCACCCAGTTCAGATTCGTCAAGGGTAGATCTTGCCTGTTGAACCTGGTTGAATTCTTTGAGACTGTCACCAAGGCCCTGGATGAGGGAAAGCCAGTACATACAATTTACTTTGACTTGGCCAAAGCCTTTGACACAATAACTCACTTAGGCATCACCAAAAAGCTAACACAACTTGGCATAAATCACTATCTCATCAGGTGGGTGGCCAACTGGTTTACCGACAGGACCCACAAGGTCAAAATAGGTGCCTCCACCTCTGATAGTAGACCTATCACTAATGGTGCTCCCCAGGGATCTGTCCTGGGACCTGTACTGTTTGGCATGTACTTCTCAGAGGTCCAAGCAAAGACAAATGGCATGTGATTGACCACATCTGTGGACAACTATAAGTTGGGTGCTGTCATTGACTCCCCAAATGATGTTAACATACTGCAAGCGGATCTCACAGCAACAAATGAGTGGTGCCAAATTCATGGCCTCAAGCTAAACACAAAAAAATGTATCATCATACCATTCGGCAAAAACCTGGCCCCTACTGAGTACATCAACTGCAACCCCCTAAGCACACAACCTGTGGTGACAGACCTGGATACTCAGGTTGACAACAATCTCACATTCAACCATTATGTAGTGGCGTGGTCAGAAAAACCTTGTACTTGGTTCTTCTCATAAGTAAACGGATTGTATCCAGAAAAAAGGAGGTTTTTACCTCTCTATACACCTCCCTCATTAGACCAATAATTAAGTATAATGCCCCATTTGGTATATACCTCTCCAAACATCTGCACCAACTGGAAAGGCCACAGAAATACCTCGCAAAGAAAATCCATAGCCTCCAACACCTGTCCTATGTGGACAGGCTCAAATCACTAACACCCTACTCGGTATTGTGCGGATTGCTCAGAGGTGATCTGCATCTCGTTTACAAGGTGATCTCGGACCATGCACTACTAGAGATGCTCTATGTAAATCTAACTCCTTGTGCATTACTCACTTGAAAGGCCTGAATCTAATAAGCAACATCAACAAAACCTGTTGGAGAGAGAGGTTTGTCTCCCAGAGGCTGCCCCATCTCTGGAATTGACTTCCCATATATGTCAAACAAAATACCTCACTGACTGTCTTCAAGCCCAACCTTGATGAGTGGATGGGAAACCACAAATTTATCCCAGGGTGACTGGTGCTGACTAAGGTTTCTTTTTTGGGGATAAACTCTTGGCTGGGCTTGTAAGGGGCACAGGTCTATTAGCCTAGTAACCTCTTATGATCCTATGCTTTATGCAACAACTTACTGAATTAACCTGATATTCTGAATACATAGTACAGCAGCAGCCTTTATTTTGTTCCTTTTACATTATCATTTCTAATAATAATAATAATAAAAAAATAACATTCCAACCATTCATTGTTAAAAAAAAAAAATGCTAGATGCCTCAGATAAACAGTTTTTAACTATCACAGCTTTTTTCAAATAAACAAATTAATACATCATTAACAAGAATTCATAACTTTAATCAAGTCAGTAGCTCTAGCCTCATTACTCCCCACACTTGCTCCACATATTCTTAATTTTAGAACAGATACACATTTTTATATTGCTGAATAAACTGTGCCGTTTTACTACCTGCTTTCTAAGTTGTAGAGGCATACATAGAAGCATTGTCCTCCACAGAAATACCTCGCAAAGAAAATCCATAGCCTCCAACACCTGTCCTATGTGGACAGGCTCAAATCACTAACACCTGGGATAAATTTGTGGTTTCCCATCCACTCATCAAGTTTGGGCTTGAAGACGGTCAGTGAGGTATTTTATTTGACATATATGGGAAGTCTATTGCAGAGATGGGGCAGCCTCTGGGAGGGTGGCCTAATGGTTAAGGTGTTTGCCTTACAAACACAAGGTGCAGGGTTTGAGTCTCATGAGGAATAAGTGGCTAGGCTTAAAATGGCTCGCAAGGGCAGTTAGCTTAGTACTAACCTATGAACCTGAACCTATGAACATCAGCTGATACAAATCACAGTTCTTGGCTAGCTTCTCATCATGTACAACAGCATTAGGAGCATGTCGTGGTATCTGTAATAAACTGACTGAACTGCATGCCCGCATTGCCTTTTATATACGCAGAATTCTCACCCATACTCAGGTGTGGTAAGCAGCCCTTACTAATGTGTGGTAAGGAGTCCATACTACTGACCAGAACATTATCCCAAATGGGCATTATATCTGTGGAAAGGATGGCACATATAAAGGTACCAAAGTAGTAACAGTCATCTGTAAAAGTAACCAGAAATGTTCTCTTGAACCAAACCAGTCACCTAGCATTAATAAAGATGATGTAGTAATTCTCTAATTCCAGCTTTCTTATGTGATATAGTCAATATTCTGAAAAATGCATTTCAACAAAATATTTTCCATCAGCTAAAATGCTTTTCCAAAGGCTTTCATTACACATAACTCTAAAGTTATCATCTGAACCAGCAATCCAGACAACTGGTTCCTACATGAACTCAACCTTTGTGATTTTGTCATACTCAGAAAAAATACCACCCAGACTCAGAAACCCACTCATAAAGCTTCACTACTTGACCAAATGCTAGTTTTCTCTTAAAAAAACAGTTTTCTTAGGAACTCTACCAGATGTTATCAATAACTGTGTCCTATTGTAGGTTCTTTAGAAAAAAAAATGAATATTCACTAATAGTACAGACTAGGAACTTCAAAATGTAATCCTGAAATTACATATAATTTTAGTCATAAATTATAAGGTTATGTATTATCTGAAGTATGAACATTGACTAGGACAACATCAGTCAGCATGCCTGTCATATATACAGCATTATGCATAGAAAGAACAGTAGCCATACTAAAACACAAATCAATGAACATATCAAATAAATAATTAAATAAATAAAGAATCACTGCCATTTTCTCCCTGCTGCTATAAAAGGTACTGACACAGCAACTCTCTTCTTCCAAAATTACAACCCTCTAATATCTTGAACCATAAAAACGCTTAACTCCACAATTAAAAATATATGAATAAAATACTAAAACTTTGCTCATCTCTCTCATCAGCATATACACTATAACCTAAGTATACACATTTTTAACAATTATAAAATCAGAACAGTTTCTTCTGCACAACATATATCTACCTTAATTAAGTACAAACATGCCACAGAAAAGCAGCAACACTTGATCATTTTAATTCATACTTTGGTGCATAAATGATTCTTTATAGTAACAGTTCACATTATCTCAAAAGAGAATGAGCACATGTATTCTTCATAAAAGGCATACACTACATGCAGGACATATGTAATGTCACTGAGACCACACTGTGCTGAGGACGATTTGAAGTTTGACTGGTTCTGGGTTGCTGAAAATTTGAAAAAACTAAGTTTGTTGAGAGGTTGACTTGTCAGGTGCAAAAAACATTCCCTTTGCAAAGTCAAAAACACAAAACTAGTCATAGCATGAAATATTATTTTAGTAAATAACAGGAGGAAGGTCATGCGTAGAAAACTAAAATATAAATGTTATTTTTGACAAGACAATGAGCAGTGTAGTAAAGATAAGAAAAATACAATCATACTACAGACTGAATTTCTGGACTGAGACTGAAAAGAAACAAATGTATAGTACAACCATTCTTCTGTACATAGAGGTGCACAAACACACTACCTGTCTAAGCTGTCCTTAGGTATTTACAGTATTTAGCACAGAAGGTAAAAAAAATAAAGTTACAGGATGTAGCATCATTGTATAAAAAGCCATATCTTTTTTTTAAATAATACCATCATATAACAGTAGCATGTGATGTATGGGTTACAGGTAATAGAAGATTAGTCACTGATGGCTTTGGTTGCTCATCACCAAACTGCACCAGTAGTGAATAAAGACTGGGTTGCCCACATCCAGGCTTGATATATATTGGTAAACTAGTCCACTGTATACATCATGCTCTTACAAGATGATGTTGATATCATTAAACTGCACCAGTAGTGAATAAAACCTGGGTTACCCACACCCAGGCTTGATATATATTGCTGAACTGGTCCACTGTATACATCATGCACTTATGAGATGATGCTAATATCACCAAACTGCACCAGTAGTGAGTAAACCCTGCACCACTCACACTCAGGCTTGATATATACTGTTACACGCATGCACTTTATGCACAATGCTCTCACAAGATGATGTACTACCCTACTAATAATTATCATTGCTGATGCTTTTCTTGCTCCTGGAGGGTCATGCCCATTTCACTGTCATGGCTAACTGCAAATATCCAGGGGGTCTTGCACATCAGGGACAACCTATTGAAAGACTGCCTTAATTATAAATCTCCAGTATTCTTGAGCAGTTCAGCAACTACCAATTCCAGGTGAAAAAAATAGTCTCCAACAATAATGAATTTGTGGTTATCAAACCTGCACAATTTGTTTTAATTTTCAAAATATCTCTTAAAAATGAACTCATAATCTCATCCAGAAAACAACCTCGACACAGTTTTATAATACAACAGTATCTATCTTTTATGTGAAATTCCAGAAGGTTACGCTGCATGGATCACCCACTACAGACACCCGAAAACACATATTTTACATTTTGGAGCCTAATCCCCTGCATATCCTATTGTCACTCATTGGAGAAGTAGTAGTACTGAAGGATATCTACCGTTGATCTGAAAAAAAACCATGACAAAAACCTCTCCATAAAGGTGGGAACTCACTGGTTCTTCAGTTGTTATCTCACTGCTGTATTATCCCCAATGATAAAAATGCTTGGAAAGTGCATATTCAGCTCCTAGCAGCTCTGTTTTCCACTTGTCTTCTTCAAAGCCACCAAAACAGATCTACTGCTAACAAAAGCACTGATATTGTACTCCTAAATGTTACAACCTCTATTGGTTTGAACCTAATACAGTCAGATTTCAGTTTGTCTTTTTAGACATCTACAAGGTTTATGACAATGTAGACCATCACCTTATTTCCCGTACTCTCAGTGATGGCATTAACCTTTTCAGCATTGAGTAATTTGGAAATTACTTAAAACTCGAACATGACAAGTTTATTGGGAACATACACTCAGATTCATGTCACTTCGCAGATGGCTAACTCATCAAATTCTAAGTGATTGATGGCAACTTTGCAATAAAGAAATTACAGCATGTTCAAGCTCAGTGACTGTAATAGCTTTTGTGACATTGCAGAAATTAAGCAGAAACAGTACATTAACTATGGAAATTGGATTAAATAGGAACAGCATATTGCGAACCACATGCAGGGCAGTTCAGGAATTAATTCAGAACAAGAAATTATGGCATAACTATAGTACTAACAGGGCCATTTTAGTTTTTCTTAAGTGCTGCAAAATTAATCCACTACAGTAGTAGAATGCTTGCTGGGGTGATATCTTTATCTTTGTTTTTGCCTTGTTTCTTAGCACATTTATTCTGGATGGATATCAAATTCCTCTCACCCCCTTTTCTTAACTATCCTAACTGCATACCTTGTATACTGTATGTAAAAGTACCAGATGTAAACACAAATCTGTAATATTTAACAATGACAGGTGGTCAAATATACCTGGAACACAGTGTATCATTAAGAATGCTAGAGATACCTTTTATTCGGTTTAGAGTCTAAAATGAAGGGAATTCCAAATAGACAATACAAGGAAGCATTTCTGAATCTGACTCATTATCTGAGCAAAATATAGCAGAAAGACCTTAGATGCAGTTGTAAAAATGTTGTCCCAATAAAGTTAATTGCTGTTTTATCAATATTTGACAGAATATTTTTAATTTTATATGAACCAGCTGTTGTGAGAGGGTTCACTTTCTGGGTCACTTTGAAGCTGATGCAATTTTTCATATTTGGAGTAGTATAATTGATGGCATGGGGTGGCTTTATTTGCTGACATACTACCTGCAATCCACTTTTCAGCCATAAACTGGCTAAGCACATTAGCCTTCATGTACATCAAGACTCTGATGTTGTTCTGTTCTCACAGTTTTCAGTTTTGAGCATTTCTGTTTTCAAGAGGTGCTACTCTTTTATAACCACAAATATTGATTTGGGCTTCTCTTGTCTACTTGGAGTCTACAGATTTATACTTTTTATTCAAGGCTTTGCTTACACTGTCTCCTTCTCCATACATTCAATACCATTTATGATATTCTTTGGCTTGTCCCAAGATCTGACAATACTATATCTGATGTTGAATAGTTTGTGGACTACATTAGTGTTGACTGCATCTGTACCACATTGGTGACGGTGGTTCTCAAGTACTCCTTACCCTAATTGTAAAGCACAGTAACAGCTATTCTCTTGCATGTTTTCATCCATTTTACCTCATAGCCCTAGCAGGATTTCTGGAACTCCTTCCCCTAATTGTAAAGCACAGTAACAGCTATTCTCTTGCATGTTTTCATCCATTTTACCTCATAGCCCTAGCAGGATTTCTGGAACATGCATTTTTCATTAAGTACATCTACACTTGAATGACAAACTTCTGTTTTCCATGCAGGGACTATATGGTTTGATAACACTGCCACAAAAATCCCAGAAAGAATGTGACATCTTGAACGACTGTCTCTCTTGAATTTACAGTTTAGGGTAATGCACATTTGTGTTCTTCTACTTTTATATCTTTACAAGTACTTTGAAGGTCCCCCTGGGACAGTATCTTAGGGACAAAAAGTTATTTTACTCAAGGATGTGGCTTGTGCTGTGTTTAGCAGTCAATTTTTATATTCAGCATTCTGAATTTCTGCTTCTCTTGGCATTTGCCTAGCTGCTGTTGAACATTTGAGACTTACTAAGATAACTGTCATTGAAGTAAAGTGAATCTCATGCCCGGGACCCAAAGTGTACCACAAGGCAATTGATATTTCTGAGTTTTATCATGCTGGTCATTGCTGTACATCAGTAGGCAGGTGATGCCACCATAGTTTCATCACATCACCATTAACCAGCTCAACAGGTATTACAAAAAGCATTTACTTCTCTCATGTTCTGGGTATGTTCCTTAAACTGATTACATAATGCAGATAAAAAACAAATCTGTGTTATCCTTCCCTATTAAATACAATCTTATTTCATGCATAGTAAGTCTTCAAACATTTTGGAAGACATACCACTTGAAATTATTGACTCATTAAAAATTTGCCAAATGCACTTGAACAAGGACAAAACTACAAAAACACTTCCAGATTATCTCAAACATCACAAATATGTCTTTAAAAACTTTACCTTAAGCTTAAACCTACTATACAAAAATAGTCTTTCTCTAGCTTCATCAGTCTTTCTTCCTAAGCTAATCTTTGGTGAATCAGTACTTACTAACTTTCCAAATCATGCATTCTGTATTCTGCATACCCTAGGTATCTTACCATAAAATCGTTATATTTTTGTCAAATCTACCTTTCCTTATGCATCAGTTTGCCACTCTAAAAGCAATTATATGACTAACTCTGAAAAACAGACTAGGTTTCTGCTATCTTAGTCAAGCTTAAAAATACTTTTCCTAAAGAAATTCTTAGCCCTTACTACATTTGTCATGTGTAACATACTAGACTAGACATTTTGGTAATAAAATGCTATTGGTCATGAGATGCTATTTGGTCATAAAAAAACATCCCAAATATTAATGCTGCACTTCTCTGTGAGTTCCAGACGGAGTCTTTTAATCCCAGATGTCACCATAACCTCAATCCACCAAGTGTACACATTGTGCATACAGTAAACATTGGCATAGCTCCATAACAGTGATTCTAGCATAATTTATTATTTTGGGTTTCATACAAGTTTGATTCTTTTTGTAAAAAATATAATTTGCTGATGTGTGCTTTTACTTTTTACGTTACTGTCTTTAACAGTTTTTTTTCAGTTGCATGTACTCTGACTAATTGTTTTTCCAATTCCTGAATCTTTTCTACTGTTTTTAATTTCTCCAAGTCTTTTGGGTTTCTAATACCATGATGGGAATGGACCCCATTCCTAAGTCAAAGTACAATTAAAGTTCATGAAATTAGTATTGTTTCACTCATTGATGTCAGCCAAAAGTACTCTTCGCAGCACCCGCAATGTGCCCAGCAATGACTCCTTCTGCAATTCGTACAGTGTTACATGGATTGGTAACATATCTAAATACGATTGTAAATTCTTGTTATAAGACCAGTTGCTCCTACTACTACTGGAACTGTCTGGGTATCTTTCTTCTACATGGCTCTCATTTCTACCTGCATATCAAGGTATTTTATGACTTTGTGTCTCTCTGTATGCAAGACACTGTAGTCACTAGGTGTGGCGATTTCAATGATCAATGCTACTGCTACTTTTGTCTTCTTTCCTTGGACCACTATATCCAGTTTTCTAGCATCTACCTTTTGGACTGTTGGTAATGGATGATCCCATTTTCTATGATTCTTTGTGGCTCATGTTTCCAGTGTTTTTCAGCCACTTCGATACCATAATGTTTGCACAATCTCCAGTGTAACAGTCTAGCCACATTATTATGCCTTTCAGTATACAGTCCCTCTGCCATTAGTGTGTCACAACCAGTAACAAAGTGTGTGACTGTTTCCAATTTGGTTTTACAAAACCTACATATGTCTGTTTCTCCCACATGTGCAATGGACTTTGTAAACCAGCTTGTATGTAGCCCACTATCTTGGGCTGCCAATATAAACATTTCATTTCTTGGTTTGAATTCACCTCTCCTTAACCATTCCTGTGTTCATTCTTGATCAACATCAGGCTCTTCCAGAAGTTTTCTATACTTGCAACTATATTTGTTTTTTACACATTTCTTGTCTTCTCATCTGGTCCTTCACCTTATATTCTTTCTTTTGTTTTTTGGCAAATTCAGTTGCTGCCAGGTTTTTATCCACTTTTGGTTTGATTTCCATTCCTGCTTGACGTCGATATGCTTCTGCTAAATTAAGCAGAGACATCATCTTAGATTTATTCTCCTCATGTTTCAAAACTTTCACTACATTTGGATCTTGTGAGGTCAGTAAATATGTGGAGTCCCATAATTGCAGATCTATACATGTAATCAATTTCAAGGAGGCTCATCCCTCCTTCGGAACGGGGAATATATAATCTTGGTATGCACTGATTTTTATAAATCATTTGGTAAGCATGAAGCATCCTTCTTGTTTTAATATCCAGTCTATCCAGAACTTTTTGGGGCCAGTCAAACACTCCAAAAAGTTAGGACAGGAAGAGCAAATTGATTTATAGCTTGGATATTGTTCCTAGATATCAATGCTGTTTTCAGGATTAATTTAAATATTGTAAAGTACTCTTACTTTGTTTTGTTCACATTTGTTCATGTTTTATTGCTTATCCTTCATCATTCCCTACATATTCATCCACTCCCCCTTGCTCAAGTTCTTTTATATCACATTCTTGTCCCAAACTGATGTTTTCCTGGTGCTGCAGTTTTCCTTTTTTAAAGGTTGCTTTTGTACATTTATCAAGACCAAATGACATTCCAATATCATCTGAAAAAGTTTTGACAACCTGCAGCTGTGCTTTCAGTTCCTCATCTGATGAGCTATACAGTTTTAAAGAGAAGATGAAAAATCATTAGACTTTGTTGTTTTCTAAAAGCCAAATTGTAGTCATGGCCTAAGCTGTTAAGTAAACAGCTTAATGGATTAATGGCAAGGCAGAATAGCAATCATGACAAAGAGCCACCCTGGAATATCTACCTATGACTGTACTGCAATGACTCTACATAATCTAGCCTTTTTATTATTAGTAGTATTAGTATTATTAATATTCTTCTTATTATTATTAAATAGAAAAACTGATGTAGAAGTGTAATGCATTTTTTTCTTATTTTAGAGTGTTAACATATTTAAAGCTACATTTAAGCTCAGTTTATTCTGCGACGTGTGTTTTTATGGCATAGAACAGTTGACACTGAACTTTTCTCTGTGGATATAAAACAATGGAGAAAAAAATGATGGGACATGAGCATAATTTATATTTGAAATGTTTTATTTATTTATTTTTATTTGACATTTGTTAACTGGGTTAGTCCAACTGAGCTAGAAGCCCATTTTCAGAGGAGACCCGAGGAGAAAAGCTCCAATGTATTTACACAAAATTCACAGTAACAGAGACTGTATACAAAGTAATTAGTGTGCAATAGTACAACGATGAATATTTACATGAGGAACAATTTTAACAGTTGAAAGTTAGTGACAAAACTGATTATGATAGCAGCATAAATATCTCAATTTTAACAGTTGAAAGAGACAAGATTGATTATGACAACAGCATTCATATCTCAGTGGTGATATTAAAAAATATGATACAGTGCAAAGAATTTAGATGCAAACCTACACCAATTACACTGTTTTGGAAGAAGTATCTGCAGTGGATACTGAAAAGTGAGATAACCTGAGTAGAGAAGGCAACTATATGAAGGGAGTAAGAAAAAGAGAAAGATGGGTTGTGATGTTGATAGCAGAGGTAGACAGATGAGATGAAAACAATGAGGTGAAGTTGAAAAGGATGGAAATTGGTTAGGTGGGCTCCTGGCATGGACAGATCCTGGAGCTTAAGAGGAACAGTTTAAGTTGCTTTTTGAACAGAGAAGTATTTGAGGTGTTTCTAATGGAGTAAGGAAGTTTGTTTCAAGCTTAAGGCACATTGTGGTTATAGAGAAGTTTGCCTATATTTCTATTTGGTACGTGTATGTCTAGCAGATGTTGGTCAGAGTGTCTGAGTGATCTGGAGGGGGTGTAGAAGGAGGGGCAGGCATTAGGCTTGTAAAGGATGGAGTGGATGATATGTATGTTGCATCTTTATGCTTTTCCTATATCAGGAAATCAGGGATCATAAAAATGCAATTAAAAGACACTAAGAACCTCTGAGCAGGTGTCTCTTGTTTGGAGATCTTGCTGCCAACATCTATGTAAGTTACTGTTTTAATTTTGTCTTGTATGTTTTTGAAACTTAGAACAATAAGGCTTCTGCACTGTTTAAGCTAGAGTAAGATTTGTTATTCTTTAAATACTTTGTGAAAGTGACTTGTTATTTTTATACTATTTGTATACTGCCTTGTCCTGTGAATATTTAATCTGTATTAGCACTGTCTTGTCTTGTCTAAGTACATTTTTATTTATTGACTTTGAATATTTTGTGGCTGATATTTATTTATTTAGGCATTATTTACTATTGAAGGAGAAACTGTTATGTAGCATTGTAGTTTGGCAAGCTGTGGCATCTGTATTTTATACTGGTAAAAGGGAAAGAGGCCATTGCTAAGAGGAACAAAGGCTCAGACATAACCATGGTTAAGACTGCAGTGGTCAAAATGAGCAATACTTGCCTAGGCAGTTCACTCCCATTATGGCCATGGGAAGCACACTTTTTCAGGACCTTTGGTCAGAGTCCTTCTGGCCTGAAAAGGAAAAAATGGAGTAAGCAGGTGGGTGCATTTGAGGATCTCTGTGTTGACGTCCTAATAGGGAATAACTTTGACAATGCAGAATCTTGGAAGCAAACGTGTGGAGGAAGCAGTAGGGGAGACCCAGCAAGGGCCCACATCTTCATCTAGTAATGTGACTATTTCAGAGGGGGGAGTAGGTCAGTAGTAGTGAATTGAAATGTCATCCGCAATGGTAGTAGGCTTATCTTAGAAGAGGTTACTTCATGGGGAGGGGAAGGTGACAATATTTAGCCTGCAGTTATGGCAACACTGCCAGAAGATATCAGACTTCCTTTAGAATAGGAACTGTGAAGGGTGAACAAGAAGCAAAATAGACCAGCTCAGCACTCAGACCCTATTTTAAAAGACTTGAGGGAGGTGGCCAAGAAGGCCCCTGGTACTCAAAGGCAGGGGATGTGCATACACTGGAACAAAGCATTGTTGTACAGGGAATGGGCCCTGATGGAGTGTTAGAGGGGAACTAATACAACAGTTGGTAGTATCAATGGTCTACCAACGGGCACTTCTGGCCATAGACCACTATATTTCTTTTGCAGGCCATATGGGCATAAAATGCACTAAAAGATAGCTTACTCAGAATTTGTTTGAGCCAGGAACTGCAAAGGATGTAACAGGTTACTGCAGGTCCTCTGAGTAGTGCCAAAAGGTCAGCAGGGCTGAAAACAAAGTCAGTGCTGCTTTGATGCCTTTGACTGTGATCAAGGAACCATTTCAGAGGGTACCTACAGATTTTGTGTGATTTCTTAGTACCCCCAAGCTCCACAGGTAGGAACTATATCTCTGTAGTGGTGGATTATGTCACTTGATACCTAGACGTGGTTGCTCTGTCTTCCATTGAAGCAAAGAAGGTGGTAAACTCTTTAGTAGATATTTTCAGAAGTGTAGGATTTCCTGTAGAAATACTGACAGACAGAAGCGCTAACTTCACTTCAGACATATTGAACTGTTTTTGAAGTCTTTTTGGGTAAAGCATTAAAAGACTACACCCTACCATCCACAGGAGGGTCTCATGACAGAAAGGACATGTTACAGGAGGAACTGGTGGTAGAAGTACTTGATGAGACCCAGTCTAACACTTCAGTAGATGAAGCAGCCTTCTTCCAGCAGCTATCATCTATCCAGGTTTAGGAAATGAGCAGTATTACATGAATTGTGGGATATGTTTGCTACTAAGCCAGGGTGTTCCCACCTGGTGGAGCACAGTTTTGACAAATGACTCCAACTGCTTATCAAACAAGTTCCTTGAGAAGGTGCCTGAGAACTTAGACAAATCCAAAGAGAAGGGAAAATTGTAGGACAAGCAGGAACCAGGATAATCCAGGAATCCAACAGTCCCTGGGTCTCACCAGTGTTCCTAGTACAAAAGAGAAAACGCAGCACCAGGTTCTTTATGGAGTACAGAAAACTGAAGAGACACACAGAGTTAGATCCTTACCCCAAGCTCAAGAGTGATGACACCTGAGGGCTGATAGGGGGTGCTAAGTATCTCACTTCTATTGACCTGACCAAGGGTTAATGGCAGGTATTCTTGATGCCTGCACCCAGGAAGAGGTCAGCATTTATGACCCCATTTGGAATACATAATTTTACAAAAAATATCCCTTGAAATGAAGACTTTTCCAGCAACCTTCCAGAGGCTGGTAGATAGCATCCCAGCAGGAGTGACAGATTTTACCCTTGCTTATCTGGATAACATTGCTATTAGTATCACTCTGTGTGCAGAATGCTGTTTTCCATTCACTTTTAGTATTTATAACTTAGTTACTTTTACAACAAAGTTTTTGCAAATACTGTTACAGCAGAGTTTAAGAAAATGTCTTGGCAGTCTGAATGATGGTGGTGATTATTCTGTGGGACAGGATAAGCTGTTGCTGTTTCTAGAAATCTAGCATTACTAGTGAGAGCCAAATGATGCTTTTATGTTTTTTTATTTTAATTCCTAGCTCAGCTATAGTGCACTGATTGAGGCTTGTTTTGTGTCTTTGCTACATGAGGCCTGATATCAGTGCGCTTGTGCTGGAAAAGCTAAGAGGGGCATTTTGACTTAATTTTACAGCTAAAATTGAAAAGTATTTTATTTTTTTCTGCAGTTATTGTCCCCTCTTCATTTCTGCTGTTTCAATCATATTTAAATACACTCTGCTCATAGTATTTTGTTTTTCTTGTTAGAAATTCAAGTTTTATGTTTGTACAGTCACTTGGGTGAATTCATTAATTATTGTTTAATTAGTTATGATTTGGAGGGACAGGAATATTTCACAGCAGATGGTGCTGCTCTGAAACAGGCTCCTCATCCACATTAAACAAAGTTCACCCCTGACCTTGTTCAAGCACAACTTGAATCTATGGAGGGGAAAAATTACCACAAGACTGCCCACTCTACTACTAATGGACTGATGCAGCCCCTAAATGCTTTATCCCATGTATGGACCCCTCAAATTGTCTATGGTATGATCCCAGTTATTCTCATTAGGGAATAATAAAATGATCAACCAGGGGAATGGGTAAGACCAATCTCTAACCAAATGGGATAGGTTAATTTGAGCAAAAAATGGGAAATTGGCTATGCTTAAAATGGCCCATATGGGCAGAGAGCCTATTACTTATTACCTTTGAAATGTGTTGGTTCCCTTATGCTAAATCTGCCATTTCCCTCCATTTCTGATATTTTTAACTAAATTACTGTTACAGCAAAGTTTTAGCAAACTGTTGTTTCCCTATGGTAAATCTGCTATTTTCCCTCTGTTTTTTACTATTTATACCCTATAGGAGAGGATAACCTGCTAGAAGTAAACACTGTTTTTACATTAGTTTGTTTAAATTCATAGCTGACCTTTATTGCACTGAGCTGCATTTCGCACAACACTCAAACCTGCACATGATTGAAGATGTATACCTAGCAAGCAAGTCAGAGCCATTCCCATTACCAGGCTGTACTATCTGGGCATTTACCTCTTTATTTAGGGCAAAGTAAAGTTAATGTAAGCTGTTTCTACCTTAGCAGATCACCTCCAATAATTAATTATTACAAGCTCTTTTGGTACCCACTAACAAAAAATATTCTGTGCTCATAAGAATTTATCAAAGAAAAGAAGCATTTAAAATAAAAAAAAGCAAAAAAAAAGGACATTAAAAAAAACAAATACCATAGAAATACGTCTTAGATCCCTAATCTTCAATACTCTCTGACTAAATGAAAGGTTAGCCAGCTTGTCTTCACTTAGTTGCAACTCATAGCACATGGTATGCTCAGCAGTGTAACAACTGCCTGATTTTCATGGACAATTAACTACTTGTCCCATCACAAATTTTTTGAGAGGTACATATATCTAACTAAGATGGAGGCATCACTGTCACAAAAAAAAAACAAAACAAAAAACAGTCTATCAGGACCATGACCCTCCACACAAATACATGGAAAATCATCTTACGATGGCACTGTAATAAAGACATTGTATAAACTCTCAAGGCCTAACAAGACTAGGTCTCAGCAGAAAATAAAAGCACAACATATACTGCCACACATCCAAAAGTGAGACTCACCAAGAAAACACCTGCCCCAAACCAAGTATGCATAAGTTCTCTACTCATAAAAAGGTATTGGTGACTCCACAGTGTGACACACAGACTCTACTCTCACAAGACCAAACAAAGATAGAGTAACAATGGCTTGTCTTTAATGTACCAAGATATCAACATCTTAAGGACCCTCAAGATGAATAAGTACCACTGCTACACAGTGGTAGTCTACGCGGGTGTAAATGACCTGGTGCTCAGAAACATAAGGGTTATATAAAGAGACATTTCTAAGCTCTCAATGCAGGTCACAAATGCAAGAAAGACTCTGACTCTGGTTTTGAGCAGAATCCTATCTTCACCAAGAATGATGCAGATGTATATGGAAAAGATGATTGACTTTAATAACTGGTTGAATAAATGGTATCATTTGAGGGGGATCCATTATGTAGCAACATGGCATGGACTGCTGCACAGTCCTTCTTGCTTTGCCAAGGATAGCTTTCACCTCTCATTCCAGAGCTTTTGCATACTAGCTAAAGTCTTTGCTGCTCCCATAGTGCCTTTTTAGGCAGAGACCACCTAATGGATCTTCCAACCTGAAAAACAAAATAAAACAAATAAATAACTGGACAATATCAATGCAGCATTGCCCAGCATTAGGAGTTTATATAGCAAATAACTTGACCTTGAAGCCCTCCTGCATTTGCTATACATTCTTGTGTATATTACTACTGTAACCTGCTTTAAAAGTGTAGAAGGCATCACCTTGAGGGTTTTGCACCTACCACACCTTTAGACCCAATGGAAACTGTGTGGAATACTCATACCTGTTAAAGACCAAACTACATTAGAAACAGATTTCTAGAGACCCATGAAAACAACTTTTTGAGATTCAATTAATTTTAAATAAAACTCTACATAAAACCAGCTACTGTATCATAACATGTTATAGCTCCCCCTTGATGACCCCAAAATACTATGTTTACATTAGGTGAACTTCAAATACATAAAAACTCCATCATCCTGGGTGATTTTAGATACATTGTGAGATCTATATCTCAAATGTAGACTATGCCTAAAAGTTTCCCAGTTTCATTAATAAGAATTCACTGGATCAAATAGTTAAATAGCCCACTAGAGAACACAATATTTTTGACCTTGTCCTTGAAAATATAACATCTTTATGCACTATACCACTGGTATACCCTTCCCCAGTCAAATCTAATCATCTCTTTCAAAATCCCTAAACCAACAAATGCAAATTCCATAGTATTCAAAGACTTCAATGCACAATATTCCTAGAATTTTATGATGGTCTAGAAGTTAAAGTATAACTAAACCTCCCCAAATGTTGAATGGCTAGTAGTTATTATGCAAGTTAATTGCATGCTCAGCTAGAAAATGGTATAAACTTGCCAGTCCATACCAAAACTAAACAAAATGGGAAGAGTAAGAGCAAACCGGCCTGGTGGTCCACATACATAAATAAGGAATACAATAAAAGAAGAAAGTTCATTAGACTATACAGCAAAAGTAAAGACACACAGATCAAAGTCAATATCAAATGATTATCTGAGAAACTGACGAATACCATCAGGACTGAACTTAGACTGGCATTAGAATCTAAAAATAGTTACAAATACTTCATTACTTAAGTCAGGAAGTTATGAAATAATATCCAACATTACTCTGAACTTATTCATTATGGCACTACCTACAATCCAATGGAAATTTCAAATATTTTAGCAATCAGATTGAGTGCAAATTTCACCTTAGAGAAATGTAGACTAGACCCATACTCTGTCATCACATAAGAATATGTGTTAAAAGTACGCAAAAAAAAAAAAAAAACATCATTTATGGTACCTAAAACATACATTCCTGCTGAACAGCACTAAATAACTGCTGGTGAATGTGATTCTACAATGATTCAACACAAACATCTCCACCAGCTTTGTCACAGAGGTTTATCACACAGCAATATTGATGCCACTTCTCAAGGATGGCCCCGCCATGGACTCCATGAATTACAGAAACATCAGCCTAATGAGCCTCATCTGTAAGGCCATGAAACAGGTCATAACAGATCTGAAAAACTATGATATAAAAAATCTTAAAAGACCTGTCCCCCAGCAGTTTCACTTTGTTAAGACTAGATCCTATCTAATGAATCTAGTGAATTTTTTGAGAGGGTAACATATTTCGTGGACAGTGGTCAAGCTGTCCATACAGCATACCTTGACTTCACCAAGGCAATCAATAGCATACCACATGGCAACATTATCAATATCAGTTAAATGCACTACAAATTGACCACTATGTAGATGGATGGATAGCTAACTGGCTGAGACACAGACCCCACATTATGAGGGTGGCAGGCACATCCTCAGAGAACATGAAGGTAACTAATAGGGTAACACAGGCTTTCATGGTACAACCTCTACTGTTCAGCATATAGTTCACTAATCTCCAAACCAAAAAAGGGACAAAGCCAAGTTTGCTGGTGATTGTAAACTGTGTGTTCTACTGAAATTCCTTTCTGATATGCAGAAGCTACAAAGTGAACTTACACATTTTAATAAATGGTGCTCTGAAAATGAGCTACAACTAAATGCTAAAAATTGTAAGTCCACATTTAGATGCCTGGGGATCCTGAAATGCAGGAGCCAGTCTGGTCCCATTTCTGCTTCTTGCCTTGAACCTCCTTCATCAGATTTTATTTAAGAAAAGTTCTTTTAAACTGTTATAAACTTTCTGTTTTTTAACTTTTTAACAGGCAAACCACAGACAGTCAGGCTGGGGAATAACATCTCTAAAATGATAATAATAAATAATAAATACAGGAACTCCACAAGGCTGGGTGCTGAGTCCAATACTGTACACTGTCTTCACTTACAATTGTGTTGCTTCTCAACATGACACCAGTATTGTCAAATTTGCAGATGATACAACAATCATTGGTCTGATTTTTGTGGGTGATGAATCAGCATATAGGTGGGAAGTGGAGAACCTTGTGTAGTGGTGTTGGAACAGTAATCTCTCTTTTAATACCAGAAAAATGAAATAGATGATCATTGATACACAGAGGAATAGAGGGCTACACTTATCATTATATATTGGTAAGTCTAAGGTAGAAAGAGTGGCTACATTCAAATTCCTTGGTATTAACATCTCTGAGGACCTTACCTGGACTCGTAACATCACAGACCTGGTAGGGAAAAGCCAGCAGTGACTGTATTTTCTGATAAGACTGAGGAAGTTTGGCATGTCCAATACTGTCCTCAGTGACTTCTACAGATGTACAATTGAGAACATTCTCTCCAACTCTATTATAGTATGGTTCAGGAATCGTACAATACGGGATTGTAAGGCTCTGCAGCAAGTAATAAAAAATGAGCAAAACATCATTGGAGTAACACTCCCTGCACTGGAGGACATCTACATGTAAAGAGTTTTTAGAAGGGCCCAAAACATTATCATGGACACTAACCACCCACCCACAATACAAACTGTTTATGCTGCTCCCATCAGGGAAACATCATGAAAGCATGGTGGCCAAAAAAACTAGGCTGAAAGACAGTTTTATATCTCAAGCTATTAGACTGCTAAATAAAACTCACATACTACCTCTCCCTCCAGTACTGTAGGCTGGTTCACATTTGGAGGGAACAAGCTTGTGTTGCACAAATGCACTCATTTGCACAGTTATATATATTTACTGATCAAGTTGGTATTTATATTATTGGCTCTTTGTTGTCTTAGATTACTTCTTGTTAATTGTTGTTGTTTTAATATGTTGCTGAAGGGTTTGTAGAATAAAAGTTGCATTGTACTTTGTGACACTGTCTCTAGTACATATGAAAGTAAAGTTGAATTGAATATAATTGAACTGATTATGCACAGAGTGCTACAGTCTATAACATGCATGGGGTACAACAGTGCTGAGGTTTTACTTAATAAAAGAAAGAAAAAAATGTTTTTTTTTGTTTTTTTTTTCTTTTAAACTGTAGCAAAGTGATTACTACAAATGTAGCATTCAGTTATTACAGTTTATATCCCACACAGAGTGTTATAGTCCTTTGGATTTAGTAAAAAAATAAATAAATAAAAGAAACAAATACATCTTTTTTTTTTTTTCTTTTAAACTGTTGTAAACTGCATGGTACATTTGCTGCAAGTAGTTGCTACAATGTATACCATGCACAGCATGCTAGAGTTTATACCCTGCACTAAGTGTTATAGTGCTCAGAATTTAGTAAAATAAGCAACAAATAAATGTTTTTCTTTTATATTGTAACAAACTGATTGCTATAACTGTATCAAACAGTTGATACAATTTAAACCACATATGCAACACCACAGTGCTCAGATTTGACTGCAAATGCAATACCAACTTTTAAAGGCCAGTATGAACTAAAGAAAGATCTGGAACAGATGGCTGATCCCACCCTCTAATATTTTGCACCCAGGATGGTTGCCCCTCTTACCCCAATCCTCTCTATGATACTGAACCAGCTTATGGTATAGAAAATTCCCCACTCCAAAACAAATATATCATGAGAGACCTTGGAAAATGGATATTCCCTCTCCTTTGAGCATCATGTTGCAACAGTGGTCAGGAAATCCTTCTGTCCAGCACAGCTGTTTACAAAGGACATTTCCTCTAGATCCAAAGGGCATCTCTACTCCTCTATATTCTCTACCAATCAGGCCCATTATCAAATACAATCACCCTTTTGGGATGTAAGCAGTTGGAAAGACAAAGGTTCCTGATAAGAAATATCATATGCTTAAAGGACCTGATCTACATGGAGAGGCTGGAGATCTTGTTCTTGTATTCTGCTTCCTAAAGACTCCTTGGGGCAATCCACTCCTTGCCTTTCTGGCCATTAGAAATTTGGTAGTCCAATATCTCTTATTTCTCCAAAATAAATAAATAAATAAATAAATAAATAAATAAATAAATAAATGAAACAGTCCAGAGAACTCTATAAACAGAGATCTGAACCCACTTGAGAAAATAAACAAATCATGGGGGAGAGACAGATAATCCCATTATGCTTCTACTATTGTTCCTCGAAAAAGGCAGTAAGGTCTAATGGCATATAGTGATAAAGTATAAATGGCTACATGGCCCAGTTGCCTTGCCAATTCTATAACTTTATGACTTTATGAACATGTCAGGGAGGCACTGGACAGACTGCAAAGGGCAGGAGACAGACTGCCAAGGCTAACAAGTGACAAGTAGGCATGACAAAGAACTCCTATCTGGTCACAGAATGTGTGACAGAAAGGGTTGTCTGGACACTACACTGTCATCAGGCATTACAGACACTGAAGGAAGCTTTGAGTGGATCCTCTGAACTTGCCAACCCTGATTATAGTCAATAATTCATTGTGCAGATAGACATTTCCAGGTATGGTATGGGGGACATACATAGATAGATTTTGACAGAGGAAAAACACCACCCTACTTTATTCTACAGTCTCAAATTTGAACTCATGGCTGAATCTTATACGGTCATACAGAAGCATTACCTGGGCTTAGTCTAAGCTCTGCAAAAGCTATGACCCTATCTGAATGGCAGACAGTTCACTGTGGTTGTAGACCACAACCCTTAGACATGGCTCCATTGAGGAACTAGACAGAACGGAAAGCTTCTTAGATGCAGTTTAACTTTGCAGTTCTATGATATGACTATCCAGAAAAGAAGTGGCACTGCTAATGGCAATGCAGATAGTTTGTCCAGAAAGGGGATGGAGTAGTGCACCAACAGGATTCAATCTCATCTCAAGCACTGTTTCTTAAAGGTTGCCCACAGAAGACCTGATTGAGGTTCATATGGGGGTAGGGGTGGGGAGCTATGGTACAAGGTTAGACAAACTTATTTATAATGTCATGTATTTTCTGTTTCCTATTTCTAACTGTTAACGTCTGTGAAGCTATATTTAAGATCTGTTTAATCTGTAATATGTACATTTCTGCAGTGGATGACATTGTAACCTTTTCTCTGTGAATGTAAAACAACTGAGAATAAAAGGAGGAAATGAATTGAGTTTGTATTTGAAGTATAAAATATAAAGTCTTGCTTTTCCTGTGTCAAGAAGCCAAAGTTTCTAAGCCCAGAACTGTGAAAGGGGCCAGGTGCAAGCAGTTAGTTATGCTAAAAGCAGAGGTATGTGAATACTTGTTTTTTTTTCTATAGTTTTCTGTATGTGGGAGAAGTACTGATATAATTAGCCCTGGTTCCTAAAAAAAACTGCTTGATTGCATATGTCAGTCTGAATGTGAAAAAAAATACTGCACCTTTTTTTCAGGGGGAAAGAAATTAAAATATATCTGTGTGTTTGTATATATATATATATATATATATATATATAAAGCTAAACGCAATAATCAGTCTTGCTTGGAGATCTTGCCACTAACATCTATGAATACTAGTGTTTGAAATCGACCATGTATAGTTTAGGAAGTTTGAATAGTAAGGGTTCAGTACTATTTAGGCTAAAGTCAGCTAGATTTATTTATCTAGTTTACTCAGAGTTCTTTAAATATCTGTAAAGCTGACAGATACTTTTTATTCTTTAGGAATTGTCTTAACCTCTTGAAATTTAATCTGTATTAGCACTGTATTTCTTGTCTAAGTAAAGTTTTTTATATATTCGCTGTGAAGATCTTCTCCCTGGTATTTATTCATTTATTTATTATTTGTGGAGATGCTATTATTTAATATGTAAGTTGGTAAGTTGTGGTATCTATCTCCAATGCCAGATAGCTTGTACATATTACCGATGATATATTATTATAACTTACATCTGGCTAAATCAAGGGTGGTACAGTAAATGGGGTGTTTTGTTACTAGCCATATCTAGGATGGTGGCAGCACCACCTTGCCAGGATGACAGCTTTAAAGCTGTGGAGAACTATAGAATTCTACCAGCCTTCCCTAGGACAGGTGCGTGCATGTGTGTGTGTGTGTGTGTGTGTGTGTGTGTGTGTGTGTGTGTGTTTGAGAGTGTCCATGTGCGTGTGTGTGTGTGTGTGTGTGTGTGTGTGTGTGTGTGTGTGTGTGTGTGTGTGTGCAAAACATTTGCTTGGAAGGCAGTTACCATGGATTTGAAGACACTGCAGTTAACAGCAAGCATGGTAAGGAACAGCCAGGGGGTGCTAGGCTACATACTCCTCTCTGTAAATGGTCAGTGTGTTGATCTAATCTGGGTGTGGATTTTGGAAACCTATATACAGGGCAAATGTGCATGCTGCCTTTATACCTTTGGGGCCAGGCGACATTTGGAAAATTGGTTATTGAAACATATTTGTGCACACTTTTATTTCTACATGTTGTTTACCAGTAGTATAACTTGACACCCCATTCTTTTTGTAGCCATCAGATTTATTCAGGGCAGTGGAGAGGGTCCACTGACCAGCACCCCTGTCTGGCACATACCAATGTGAACACTGGTTGACAATTGTGGGATTCCCACCCCAGTAATGTCAAAC